>NC_141607.1:24754828-24997328 GCF_047967505.1 Dipteris shenzhenensis
TTGAGATCTAGTGAATCGTCACATGGCAGTCCTGATAGTGTTGTGCAGGTATCACATAAGGGAAAAGAAAAAGTAGACAATGCTCCAGTGTTTGATGTGTCTGCTGGTAGCTCTCATGTTGATGGAGAGTCAAGTGGCTCTGAAATGAGCCTTGATGAGGAACTTGGGATTCCTTCTGTTGTTACACCTGGTGCAAGGAAAAGCAGGCATGATTTAAAGACTCCTGCAACTGATCCAGTTGTACGGAGGTCCACTCGTATTAAGTATCCAGTTGACAGGCTGAGATATGATGGGTATACAGCACATCACTATGCTTATATGGTCAAGGTTCTAGAGGAGCCAGAGCCCACATGTTTTGAGGATGCAGCAGGGCATAAAAATTGGGAAGCAGCTATGGATGAAGAGATGGCTGCCTTGGATGCAAACCACACTTGGGATTTGATGCCTTTGCCTCATGATAAGAAGGCTATTGGCTGCAAGTGGGTTTACAAAGTAAAGCACAATGCTGATGGGTCTGTTAGCAGGTACAAGGCGAGATTGGTTGCCAAAGGTTTTGCGCAGACATATGGAATTGACTATGAGGAAACTTTCAGCCCAGTTGCAAGGATGGCAACCGTGAGAGCAGTAATTGCTATGGCTGCTGCAAAGGGATGGTCTTTGCATCAGATGGATGTGAAAAATGCCTTCTTGCATGGTGATTTGCAGGAAGAGGTTTATATGATGCAGCCAGAAGGTTATGAGGATAATTCACACCTCGATTTTGTATGCAGGTTGCGCAAAGCCTTGTATGGCTTAAAACAGGCGCCGAGGGCATGGTCAGACAAGATAGGGCAATATCTTGTCACTATTGGATTTCAGATTTCCAATTCAGATTTTTCACTTTATGTGAAAAGGACAAACAGAGGGATTGTGCTTATAGTCATCTATGTTGATGACTTGATTATTACAGGTGATAGTGATGCAAATATTAATGTAGTGAAGCTGCTGTTGAAGCAGAAATTTGAGATGAAGGATTTGGGAGAGCTGCGTTACTTCTTGGGCATTGAGGTTATTAGATCCCCGAGTGGGATATGACTGTTGCAAAGGCAATACGGTTTGGACATGCTGTCCAAATATGGGATGACAGGCTGTAAGCCTATCTCTGTTCCATTGGAGCAGAATGTGAAGCTCAATGCAGAGACAGGTGAGCTTCTTGAAGATATTACTATGTACAGGCGCATAGTAGGTAGCTTGATTTACATGACTATAACCAGACCAGATTTGAGCTATGCTGTGGGGCTGGTGAGTCAGTTTATGCAGGCACCGAGGAAGCCACATTTGGATGCGGCTAGGCGCATACTACGGTATGTGAAGTCCACATTGCATTATGGACTGTTTTATGAAGCTGGGTGTGCATTACAGGTACATGGATACACAGATGCTGACTGGGCTCGTAGTGTCTCATCAGACAGGAGATCTACTAGTGGTTTTATGTTTTCCCTTGGGAGTGGTGCCATCAGTTGGAGCAGCAAGAAGCAGCCAACAGTTGCCTTGTCGAGCACAGAGGCTGAGTACAGGGGTGCAGCAATGGCTGCATGTGAGGTAGCTTGGTTACGGAAGCTACTTGCAGATATGGGACAGACACTTCATGCAGCAGTTGTCATTCATTGTGACAACATTAGCAGCATCATGCTTGCTAATAACCCAGTTTATCATGCTAGAACGAAGCACATTGAGGTGCATTATCACTTTGTGAGAGAGAAGGTTCTAGCTGGTGAGATTGATCTTGTCTATGTCAGCACTGAGGAGCAGGTGGCTGATATTTTTACGAAGGCATTGGGTACCGAGAAGCTTCGCAGATTTACGAGCTTGCTTGGTGTACGTGAGATGGATTTGAGCTTGAGGGGGAGTGTTGAGATATCAAGCTCTACCCCCGATATATCTCCTGGATGACTATTATTTATGTCACCGCCTATGTTAGTTGTACTCGTGGTGTAGTTAGACTACCACCTATGTTTTTGGTTTGGGTTCACATATGAACCACATATTTTAGGGTTTGACATATAGGGTATTTCCCTCTTCTATTGTATTGTTGTTGTGTGCAAAAGTGAAGAAAGGCTTCACCCTCCAACCTTGTGTCCTCTCTCTTTTGTGTGTTGTGAAGAAAGCTGAACTTGAGTCTCCTATCTCTCTCCCTTATTCTTTACATAAAATAGAAGAATTGGGATTATCTTTGGATGCAGAGCATGTCTTCAAAGGGGATCCAGTCAAAGTTGCACCTTTGATTGGAAAACTTGGGATTCATGTACAAGATTATGTGGACCATTAGGAGTTTTATGTTTCACCTCTCAAGCATTATGATGTAATTGTGGGTAAGCCATGGTTCCATAGAAAGGAGGTGGTTCTTGATTTTAAAGCAAGAACTCTCAGTTTTGAGCATCGGAAAAAGCAACACAAAATCTTGGCGAAAGGAAAAGGCGAGACCATTCCAGTTGTATCAAAATAATTCCATTGCCAAGTCAATAAAATATGTAATTTCTGCATACATGGTTTTTGTTAAAGAAAAAGAGGGTGAACCGCAAGTGGAAATAAGTCCATTGGAAAAAGAAAATTTTCAGTATTTAGAATCTTTCAAAGATTTCATTTCAGGTTCGTTACGAGGAGAGCTTCCTCCAAAACGGCCTGAAGATCATGTCATAGAGCTCCTTCTAGGAAGTGAGCCTCTGAATCAGTCGCCTTACCGTGTGAGCGCAGCCCAGACCGAAGAAATTATGGCACAAGTACATGATTTGCTCTCAAAGGGACTTATCAGGCCCAGTTCTTCCCCCTTCTGTTCTCTAGTGCTCTTAGTTTAAAAGAAAGATGGCTTTTATCGCATGTGTGTGGATTATAGAGCTCTTAATAAAATGATAGTCAAGAACCGGTTTCCAATCCCTCGCATAGACGATATTTTGGACAGATTGAAATGAGCCTCTATTTTCAGCCGCATTGATTCAAAAAGCGGATATCATCAGAGAAGGATTCAGCCCCAAGATGTCCACAAGACAGCTTTTCGGACTACTTTTGGACTTTATGAGTTTCTGGTGATGCCTTTTGGACTTACCAACGCAGGGGCTACTTTCAATCGAATGATGGACAGAATTTTCAGATCCCACAGGCACTTTACATGTACTTTCTTTGATGACATTTTGGTCTTTTCTAAGACAGAAGAAGAGCATAAAGAGCACTTGGCTACTATGCTTCAAGAACTCAGAAATCATAAGCTTTTTATAAATGCCAAAAAGAGTGAATTTTTTCTTAACGAGATTCAATATCTTGGACACATTATTTCCAAGGAAGGGACTCGAATGGATCCAGGTAAAATAAGAGCTTTATAGGAATGGCCAGAGCTCACCTCGGTACATGAAATATGCAGTTTTCTTGGACTTTGTTCTTAATACAGACGCTTCATTAGACACTTTGCTAACATAGCAGCCCCCTTACATGATTTGACCAAGAAAAACGTAATCTTCAGGTGGGGAGAAAGACAAAGGATAGCTTTTAATGCTCTCAAAGAAAAGTTAACACAACTGAGCCCATTCTCATTGTTTTAGATTTACAACCGTTTGATGTGGACTACGATGCATGTGGAGAATGTGTGGGAGCTGCTCTTCATCAAGAAGGCTGAGTCATTGCTTATGAAAGCTGGAGGCTATGTGGTGCATAGATGTTTCTCAGTTTTTATCAGAAAGAGATGTTAGCAGTTATTCATGCTCTAACTATTTGGAAGCATTATCTTCTTGGAGATAATTTTACAGTCAAGACTGACCACCAAAGTCTCAAGTATTTCCTGACTCAGACCAAGATTTCCAAAAAGCAAATGAAGTGGGCAAATTTCTTGTCCATGTTTCATTTTCAGATTCTTTATACAACAGGAGCTCAGAACAGAGTTGCAGATGCTTTATCTAGAAGGCCTAAAGCGAATAATGTCACCATAGCATATCATCAGGACTTAGAGGGCATGAAAGAGCTCTACTTACAAGATCCAAACTTCGGAGAGATCATGAGAAATATTCAACAAGGAGTATCATCCAGTCAGTATACATTGAAAGATGGGTTTCTCATGAAAGATGATCACCTTTGTGTGACTCAAGATATGCGAGCCAAAGTTTTGGAAGAATGTCATGCTCCTCCTTGTGTAGGGCATTGAGGCATTTTGTCTATTACTCAAGCCATTGAGAGAGATTTCTTTTGGTAGGGATGCAGAAAGACATTCCTAAGTTTGAAACGGAATGTCTTGCATGCCAAAAGGTAAAGTATGACAGACACAAGACCCCAGGACTTCTCATGCCGGTGCCCATACCACAGGGACCATGGGAAAGTATTGCTACGGATTTCATCTTTGATCTTCCTAGATCCAGAAACGGGAATGATGGAATATGGACTATCATTGATAGGTTCATCAAGCACGCCCATTTCATTCTAGTAAGAAAAACCAATAAGGTAGACCACATGTCCAGATTGTTTTTGGCACAGATCTTCAAGCACCATGGGATGCCTAAGTTGATTGTTAGTGATCGAGACCCCACGATGACTAGTTTATTCTCGAGAGCATTATTTGATAATATGGGGACGAAGTTGGACTTTTCATCTTCTTTTCATCCTTAGTCTGACGGACAAAGTGAGAGTGCCAATTCCACGGTATTGGATCTTCTCAAGTGTTATGCTTTCGAGCAAAAGATCGAATGGAAAAAGTATCTTCCTCTTGTGGAATTTGCATACAATAACACCGTTCATAGTTCCATTGGAAAAGCTCCATTCGAAGTTATTTATGGAAAGGTGATTTTCCCACCTATTCTCAAAACAAATTATGAGATATTTGTAGTTAACTAGTACATCCGAGACTTAGAAACATCTTTCTCTCAAGTTCGGACAGCAATTGAAAGATCTCAACACAAGCAAACGAAGGCAACAGCGGAGGGAGATGAACCTCCAAGAAGGAGATTGGGTATTACTAAAGTTTGAAAAAGCACATCTCAGGAAGATGAAAGGAAAAGAGAAAGTATATCCCAAGTTGTCTCCAAGATATTATGGGCCATTTCGGGTTAATGAGCCCATAAACAAAGTCACTTTTTGACCAGAGCTACCCAAGACTTCGAATATTCACAATGCTTTTCATGTGAGTCTTCTAAAGAAGTATCAAGGACCAGAACCCACAGATATAGTTCAAGAAGAGCAACCTGAGGTGGAAGAGATGGAGGAGATTCTCCAACCATAACAAATTGTATACCATACAGAAAAGAAAGGACCCAGAGGCAAGGTGATTCGTAGATACCTTGTCAAGTTTAAGAACTATTCGACACTTGATGCCAAGTGGGTAGATGAGGACTACTTCTTGGAGTATCCTTAAGTTTTACATTGTATCAAGAAGCTTTTCAATTGAGGACAACTGTTTAGAAGCCGAGGGGATGTCACTAGTTGGGGCTTCTCCCAAGAAAACAAATAATAATCTTTATTAGAATTGACTTTGGTCAAAGAATGGTTAAGTTAATTAACCAAGAATAAGTTTTATTGTTTTACTTTTGCTTTGCATCAATAAACAAGGAACTGTGGGGATGCCCACAAGGGACTAGAAATAGTCAAAGAACTAGAATGCATGCATTAGACTAACCTTTAATGGGTTGAAGTGTTGAATGTTGTTTGTGGCAATGTGTAGGACCAAGGAAAGTGCAAAGAAGCCCTAGAATTAGGGGAAAAGTGCAAAAAGCAAGTCCTACCAAAGGCAAAAAGGCATCCAAAAAGTGGGCGCTTATATGGAGGAGGGCCCTAGCTAGGCAGACAAGTAGAAAAAGTAGCATAATTCTTAAGAAAAGCCCGAAAAGCAGCAAAAAAAGCTAGAAAGCTTGGTTTTTGTATAAAAGTAGCTTTTAGGAAGAGCAAAAGCATAAAATAGCTTCTAAAAAGCACTAAAGCTAGAAATAGCTTTTAGAAAGCAGGTTTGGCTTTTTGCTAGGCCAAGTTTATAAAAGAAGAGCCAAAGAGCTCAAGATCATTCAGTTTTGTACTCAGTTCATGAGAGTAGATGTCATCAGGTGCATTGCAACTCCAGTAGACTAAGATGACAATTGGGATTTGCCATCCAGGCAATTCTGAAGAGCCAGTTGTACAAAGACTATTTTCTATTGCAATAAAGACCTCCGGGGGGGCCCAGCCCTTCTTTCTGGCCCCTAGTGCTGTGTTCTTGCTTCTCTTCCTCATCTCCCAGCTACTCTACTTGTCGGCAATCACGTTTCAACAAGCTCTTCAAAGTTCCCACGCTTTGTTCAAGTTCTAGTTACAGATTCTAGTGCAAGAGCAAATTGCGATTTCTTCTATAGAGCCTGTCTTGGATTGCGTGCTAGGTTCTTGATTCCGAGAGTGTTTCCTTTGCTGCAATTCTGTGCCAGCATGGAAGGAGAACTCCTAGTTCAAGCCCATCTTCTTCTAGTTCTTCCTCATCTTCATCTTCTTCCTGTTCCTCATCTTCTTCTAAATCCCGAGGACACTCCCATCATAAATGTTGAAGAAGATCCAGATCTCGAAGTAAGGATTTCAAGGAAGGAGGTAAGTTTGTCACGTTCAGTACTTTTGATGGAAATTATAGAGCCACTATGAGAAAGTTTTGCAGTTCATTTGTCTGTTTGACATAGCCTTCAAAGCCGGGCACTATCGCGAGAAGTCCAAGTTAAAGATTGTCAGTCTTCATGTGACAAATAGTGCCAGTTCTTGATGGGGAGCCCTTCTTGTTACGGAAGAGTCTCCAAAGACTTGGAAAGAATTCAAGAAGCAGTTCTATGAGTAGTTCTTGCCTAAGAATTTCTATGACGATGTTCATACAGTATGGGAAAGTGTGTGCATGGTAGCCACTGACACCATTGACACATATAATCAAAAGTTTTGGATAGACTATCTTCAAATCATGCCCTTCAAAAAAGACAAAGCTTCGGAAGTATCGGAGCAGGATTGCTTCCCAACATACGGTGAAACACCTCCCCTTGGTGCCATGATCCTTTGGCTACTACAAGGTGGTCAGATGTGAGTTACAATATCAAATCCTCCCCTGGGTGCTTACATGGCTACTCTTAGGTGGTCAGGTTTGTTTTACAAACATGTGGGCTAAAGGTGGCAAGGTTGTTGCTTCTCGAGTGTTGGAGGTAGCGTTACAGCTTCGATTGAAGGAGCCACAAATCGTTCGAGCAGAAGTTGGGTAGTCATGTTGCTAGGCAACTCCTTTGGGGTTTCATGTGAGTAGGGTAGCTTGTACAACAAGACAAAGCATCCACAGATGCGTTTACTGAACTAAAACTTACGGGCGCATCTATTTGCACGTCTAGAGACACACATCTAACGGTGCGTCTATATAGTAGATAGACGTGCATATAGACGAACATATAGATGTGTAAATAGACGCATTTTCCAAGCATGGCTGACATTCTTGTGTTCTGTGGACAGGTTGAAGAAAATCCAAATGAGTATCTTGTGGCCTTCAAGTGCCATTGTGTTTCTCTCAACTTTCTTACTAAAGATAGATGGCTGTTGGTTCTTTCCACATTTCTAGAGGGTTTGGCTCAAGTGTGGTATGAGAAGCAGGCTGAAGATGTTCACCAAAGCTGGCCAAGGTTGACAGTAGTGATGATTGAGTATTTTGGCAAAGAAGAGGAGCTAGAGAATGTGTACTTGTACGTGGCAAACTTGAAGCAGTTAGAAGGTGAGACAGTGCATCAATATGTGGATCGAGCGGCCGTGCTCCTGGACGGTTTAATTGCCATGCAGGAGGACAACGTCGGATTTCGAGTTGGAATGACTCAACATGTGCTGGGCTACCTTGTAGTAGGAGCAAGTAACGAATTCCACCTCAAGCTTAAATGGGAGAATCTAGAAACCATGGTGCTAGCACATGAGATTGCTCAAAAGTTTGATAAAGTTCAATCTGACGCGGCTTCAAAGAAGACAATTGTCCCTCCGCTGCCTCCTCAATTCTTGTAACAACAACCGTGGGGGGTCCAACATAAGGGCATACCCCCACCCCCCATCAGGGATGTATCCACCGCCTCCACCTCAAATGTATGGTCCTCCCTTAGATGCTTACCCTCAACAAGTCGTATATCCTCACCCTCCACCTGGAAGATTTCCCCAGCCTTGCCCATGAGCCCCCCTCCTTCCTACTCCCCCGGCCCTTCCTGCTAAAAAGAACCCGGAGTCAATCACCTAGCCAAGGCCTTGAATGATCTTCCGCTTGAGATGGTGGGCATCGGAAATCAAGCCAATCTCCTTTCAAGAGAACATGCCAATGTTGTGTGCTATGAGTGCCAATAGAAGGGTCATTATCACACGGAATGTCCCAATATTCCAAGGGTGAATCTTCTAGTGAATTAGGCACTGAGGATTCTCATGTAGAAATCCTTGACCTCGAGAAGAGAGGTCGTACCACCTCAGGCCCCTCTCCAAACTGTGGATCGGGCCGCCCCAGGAAGAAGGTGTCCTTCTCAAAGCCCTTAGATGCTGAGATGGCAGACCCACCAATAGAGAAGACTAAAAGATCTCGCAGAAGTAAGTGGTCACCCTCGGATTTTCCTATCGGCTCAGAGTAAGAAGACTATTTGGTCGTTAAGGACCTTGCTCATCAGTCTTTGAGCATCACGCTCCCTCAACTAATAGCATTAAGCCCTAAGGTGAGATGTGAGCTGCAACAAGGGTTCTCAACAAGGAGGAGTAAGAAAAAGGGAAAGGTATAAGAGGTCTCTTCTATCTTTGAAGAAATTGATCGGCACCCACATATAGTAGATGTCATCATAGATAATTGCTGTGTCAAAAGTGTCTGTGTCGATGGGGGAGCTACATGTAATATCATGGTGCCCTGTATCATGAAGAAATTGAATTTGAAATGCACAAGGCATTCCTCCACTCGAATCAAGGTAGTAGATGGTTGACGACTCGCCACCCTGGGAGTCACTGAGGATTTTCCCATCACTGTCAATGGGTTGACCACCACCATCAATTTCTATATAATGGACATTGAAGATACAGGAAGGAGTTACCCAGCCATACTCGGGAGACCATGGTTGAGAAAGAGTGATGCAGTCAGCTATTGGAAGATAGGACACATGTCTTTGGTGCTTCTAAGGAGAAGATCCCGGTGCAGCCAGGTGCCACTGAACCAGAAGAAGAAGAGGAGCAAGATAATGATCCTCTCTCATCCTCGGTGTCTGAATCAATGGAAGAATCATACAAGGGGGAGGAGTTCTCAGAGGAGGAACTTTATATGATGGGGGTGTCTTCGACCCCACCACTTGCAAAAAAGGTAACAGCTAGTCCTCAACAGCTTGAATCTATGCTTTCCCCAGACCTCACGCCAAGTGAGAAAGACGAGTTCCTAGAAATGTTCAAAGATTTCCCTGACCTCTTCGCATCTAGCTACCGCCACCTTTGCCATGTGACTACCATGGAGTACAAGATAGAGCTGAAGCCTGATGCAAAGCCTGTGGCTCAGAAGTATTAGAGATTAGGGCTCTACAGACCGATGCTTTGCGCTTAGAGTTGCAGATACTTGTAGAAGCTAGGTTTATTGTTCCGGTTCACAATACTGAATGGGTTTCACTAGTGGTAGTCACCCCAAAGAAAAACAACAAGTGGCGGTTCTGCATCGACTATAAGAAACTCAATGTGACCACCAAGAGGGACCATCATCCTATTCCCTTTCAAGAGCTCATTCTTGAGAAGGTAAGTGGTCATGAGATGTATACTTTCTGTGATGGTTACTCCGGGTTTTATCAAATCAGAATTGCTGAGGAGGATGTGCTTAAAACCACATTTGCCACACCTTGGGGGATATTTGCATTCAAAGTGATGCCATTTGGCCTCACCAATGCTTCTGCTACCTTTCAAAGATTTATGCAAATGGTGTTTGTTCTGTATTTGGGGGTTTTCTTGGAGGTGTTTTAAGATGATTTTTGTGTATTGTTGGCACGTAAGGAGCACATCATGAAGGTTAGGTTGGCCTTCCAAAGGGTCAATGATGCGAATGGCAGCCTCAACCCTGATAAATGCACCATTGGAGCCACTCAAGGGAGGTTACTGGGACATATTGTCTCATCCAAGGGCATCAAGCCTGACCTCAAGAAGGTAGAAGCTATCCTCAAGCTTTCCCCGCCAACAACCAAACGTCAGGTATGCTCATTTGTCAATCTAGCAGGATACTATTGCCGTTTCATTGATCAATATGCTGCTTTGACATGACCCATGGCTATGCTATTAAAAAATGGAGTTGATTTCTCTTGGGATGAGGATTGTGATCATGGGTTTGTACAAATCAAAATTGCTCTAGCTTCAAAACCCATTCTATGCAATCCTGATTGGTCAAAGAATTTCTATATCAATCATGGGTTTGGTGAGCACACTCTGGCAGGTATTCTTCTCTAGCAAGGAGAGGATCGGTTCATGTATCCCGTTCGATTTGCTTCTTGACAATTGCTTGAAATTGAATGATGCTACTCTGAGGCTGACAAGCATGCTTTGTATTTAGTGTTCTACATTGAGAAATTTAAGCATAATGTGGCTGGAAAGTCCTTCATTATAATCTCTAGCAATGGTCTTGCAAAGCAGGTTCTTCAATCACCAAATCCCATGGGCCAGTTGGGCAAATGGTTGGCAGTTCTACAAGAATATGATTTTTCTTTCAAAATTGTAAAGGGGGGTTGTTCCAACTTGAAGAATGCTTTGATTGATTTAGAGGAGTGCCTCGATGTAACCCTTGTAGTAGCCATAGAAGTTGTGGATCCATGGTATGGTGGTTCTGACCACTTTTTCCTTTCCTCTAGAAAGTACTAGCTATGAGAGAAAGAAGATCTGCAGAGATAGTAGTGCTACACTCTCTTTGATGGGGTGTTGTACTGTCAAGGCATGGATGGGGTACTAAGATGGGCCATTGATGCAAATGAAGTACCTAAGGTATTGAAGCATTATCATGATGGATTTTGTGGAGACCACTATGCCGGTGACTATACAGCTAAGAAGATTTTACATGCTGCGTACTATTGGCCGACCTTGTTCAAGGATGTCACTATGTATTGCAAAACTTGTGAACCATGCCATTTCTTTGGTAGGAAGGATTTATGTCTTGGGCAACATCACCCAGTGATGTCCATCCATCCATTTCAGAAGTGGGGAATAGATTTTATTGGGCCCCTGCCCATGACTGCTTGCAAAAAGAAGTATATTCTGGTAGCCATTCAGTATGTCACTAAGTGTGCTAAAGCTATTACCCTCCCCACTGCAAATGGTAAGGTAGTTTCAAGTTTCATATTCAAATGTATCTGCACAAGGTTTGGGACACCCATGGAAATAGTATCTGACCATGGGAGTCCATTCTTAAATGAAGCAGTGGAGTTGCTCATGGATTGCATGGGTATTGATCAAGAATCCAGTATATCACTCTAGGACAAAGCACATTGATTTCAGAGAGCACTTCATCAGAGAAAGAGTGTTACTTGGTGACATCACACTGCAACATTCTGATAGCAAAGAGAATGTTACAGACATCTTTACCAAACCATTCAGTAAAGAGCTATTCGAGAAACATGGACTAGCTCTTGGTTTGACACAGAGTAACAACATTCCCATTAAAGGGGTGTGATGGAATTTAATGCTCAGTTCTTCTTCGATTCCCCAGAATCATCATCTTGAGGGAAGGCCTACTTCATGATGTTGATCTTGAGGGAAGGTGTTAAGAGTTCACGCTCAACATCATGTGATCATGTGTGCATAGCACCATCATGTGATCATATGTGCATAGCTCTAACCCAATAGAGTGCTATAAAGGAAAGGGTTAGATCCCCTAACCCTAACCGTAAATGGGTTTGTATATATTCTACATTTTCAACTAAATCTAGTGTACAGTTAGTCATTTGTGGTGTGCTCTGTAGCTGTGCCCTCTCCTCATCTCCACTCTTCTCCTCTCCCCTCTTCATATTTTATCACCTCCATCTCTTTGAACCACCGCTTCGGTCCTTTGTTCTAGGCGCATCTGTACTCTACGTCTGTAGAATGCTGACCAAGCACTTCCACCTATTGATAAAAAATGCAAGAGTTAAATGAAAGGCATGCAATGGATAATTAAACAAATATAAAAATAAATAAGAAGAAACAAAGACTACTTTACCACCCATGCAGCGAACGCCTGCCTTCCACCACTCCCAAGATGTGAAGAACCTATGGTATCTAGCTGATGTCATGCTGCCTTTCTCTACCCTACAAACACTACTACACACAGATCCTATTGCGATGTTTAAGTACTGATGTTTAGCATGCGCGGGGTGCTAATCATTGGTATTGGAAGCGTGCCTCGTCAAGGGTCGCTATATAGCGACTTTAGTCAAACATCGCTATATAGCGACCATTGCTAAAGTCTCTATATAGCGACTTTTATCAGAATTGTAAGTGTCGTTATATAGCGACACTGGTTTTCTATAGCGATGTTTTACAGAGAGTTTTTTTTCTCATATCGACCTTAAAAGTTAGTTTTCTCCAATGGCAATTTTTTTTAAATTTTCATACATGTTTGATCTTTTGAGAGAATAAAAGTACGAGAGCATGTACATCAAACCTTTGAAGCTCATATATTCATGTCCAAGTTTGAGATGAAAAAAATCAATGAAGAGCATTTACATCAATAGTTTCATCTTGAGCCAAGTCTAACACTCCAAACAAGTCTATCTCTAACTCTATACCGAGTTGATCTCCTATATCATCATCGTACTCTAGCATCGTATGTTCACCTAAAAGTACTTGATAATCTTCTTCAATAAAGTGTGGTGATTCTTGATGATTGTTGTCTTCTTCCTCAATATCGTGATCTCCATCTTCCTCCCATGCAATGTCATTATGCGCATCTTCCTCTTGGCTCATATTGTGATCTTCATCTTCTTCGCTAGATTCATCTGGGTTAATTGGATCCGGCATTGATAGTGGCATCTCCATATCCACATCTCTATCTTCAAAAATTTGTTTACTTTGTGGTGCAACTTGGATCACATACCACCATCTTGGATCAGAACGATTCGGATGAAAAACCACCTACATTAAAGATGGGTGCCAAATGTCGTCAATTATATATATGAAATTATGCTTAAGTACATGTATCAATAGATCTTTAAAAATGAAATCTTCGATTAATTAAATCATTAGTATGCACTTGCTCACAGTGCTCAGGAAGAACAAAAGTATCACTTTCATCGGTCTAAAGTTTGGTGAAGTCTATTGCAAAGAAACCACTACTATCTTTTCTCATTGTAGCATGGGAACTGTTGTAAATAGTTCTAAACCATTTTACATCAAGAATGAAAATACTAAATCGTCTGAAATCAACTTCATAGATTTTGCATATGGTTCCACAATAATCCAACTGTAAGGAGAGAAGAGTGGTATCCTAAGCACTTGCTCGACTATCTGTGTGAAGTTAGCCATGACTCCACAATCATACATGACTTTCTTTCAATCGATGCGTTCCATGCGAAAATGTCGTCCATATGACCATAATGCACTATACTTTTTGTACTGTAAAAGAGCATCAT
Organism: Dipteris shenzhenensis; assembly: GCF_047967505.1. Classification (NCBI taxonomy): domain Eukaryota; kingdom Viridiplantae; phylum Streptophyta; class Polypodiopsida; order Gleicheniales; family Dipteridaceae; genus Dipteris; species Dipteris shenzhenensis. The sequence goes on from NC_141607.1 coordinate 24,768,394, forward strand.
TCAAACAATGAAGATGCATCTATTTTATAGCATATATTGCCACAAATAATTACTTAATTATGTGAAGAGGTAAGAAACTTACATGCGTCATACATCCAGATGATAACTCTCACTCGCGCTCGTTTATTGTCTCTCCATTGTGTTTGGCTTTACGTAGAGCTAGTTGTAGCCAATCAAGTGACATGTGAGGGGGGAGAAGAGCGAGATCCCGTGGATATGGTTGCGATCGCCTGTACAATCTCGTTCTTTCTGTTTTGGCCGCTTCATATCTCTCAATCCACTTCTGCATCTCCTTGCTATTGAGGATACAAAACTTATTGAATTTCTCCATTTGCTCTTCCATCATCTTTCTTTCAATCCCTTTTCCTTAGGGAAACTTGCCAACGATGCGATCATCATCCTTGTTATGCCAAGCTTGCAGCATATTGGGATCCGTGGATGCAAGAAACTCCATGATATATACTAATGACTCTTGCACAAGCCATCCCTCTGCCATGCTTGCTTCTAGTCTTGATCTTTGTCTTACAAATCCCTTTAAAGTTTTCATAAACCGCTCGAGAAAAGACATCCACCGACTATGAACGGTACTTGCAATAGCCACCTCATCAACTATGTGCACAAGCAAGTGTACTTGAGTTGTCATAATGCTCAAGGGAAAGTGCTTCTCAAGCAAGCATATGGCTTCGATGGATTCCACCCTAGCCTTCTTGATGCTCGATATGGAGATCTCTTTTTGAGATATCCACCTATTTCACATGCCCATGTAAGATATTTTCATAATCAGTCTATAGATTATTCAGCTTAAATTGAAGAAAATGCAATCAATGCGATTTGATAGTAAGCATACCTCACAATACCATTGATCTTGAATATAGCATTTTTAACATCTTCTTGTAAGCACCCTTTTATTGTAATTGGGAGGATGAACTATCAAAGCAACAAAGAAGTCATGTCAACAATATAACATAATCATAATTATGCTAACGCATCATGATTATCAGTACACTAATCCTACAGCTTAGAATACTTGTAATATCTTGTGCCAATCATGGGACTTGAGCCCACTAAGCTTATTGTCCTTTGAAAATGCTCCTTTCAAGCAACGCATGTACCCTGTGGTGTTTGAAAAGCTCAATAATGTCCGCCTTGACCACTGCCTCCTACGTCGTAGAGAGGATCCATGTTGCTTTTGGGAGGATAACTTTTTCCAAAGCATGCACTTGGGGCCACAAATGAGACATCCTATTCATAGCACGCAAGTCTTCTCGCACTCCTCTCGAGTCTTTGGAACCAACCAAGTGTGCCCAAATAGTAGCCCCCACATTCTTGAAGATATGCATGGGATCCAAGAGATGATTGATTTGTAACTGACCCCAATAAGGACGCTCGTGAAAGATCGATAGCCTCTTTATACCAGGAGGAGGTTCCTCTCCTTTTGACCTCGAAGCCTGATCTAGTTACTTGCCTTCAAATATGATGGTGGTGGATCAAGTTGACCTCGATGCACGAGATGGTCCAGCGAAAGGTATCGAGCATGACCTTCATAAACATTTTTCCTCATATGTTTGGAGTATCATGCAAGCGATTTCAAACCCAGTCCACAAATAGGACAAGCATGGTACCCACTTGTAACAAGTCCTACACGCATGCATGAATGTGTTAGTATAAGACATGCATGCGAAAGAGAGTCATAAAAGCATAATCCTATATTATACATGCAGAGACACAACCATGTACCTGTGCACTCTCCATATCTTGGGTAGTCATGCATGGTCCACAACAAGATCCCCCTGATCAAAATATCATTGGTATGTCTAGGAGCTCTGGAAATATCAAAGACCCGCACTCCTCTCCATAATATCTGTAACTCCTCTATCAAAGGTGCCATGTATACGTCCATATTTTTTGCCTTGTACTTCCCTAGTACAAGTAGTGCAAGCATGAGGTGTCCCTTTTTTATTGTTAGCCATGGTGGGATATTGTAATTCACCACGACTATGGGCCATGTCGACCAAGATGTTGAGCATAATCCGAAAGGATTCACGCTATCCATGGTAGAGCCCAAGATGTAAGTTGCGTGGCTCCCTCACAAAGTCCAGCCATTGATTGTCTATGTGCTTCCAAGCTGCACAATTTGTGGGAATCCTCAATGTGTCATCAATGGACCGATGAGATACATGCCATGTCATCAACTCTTCTATAGATTTGCATCGAAACATGTGCTGTATTCTTGCAATGATGGGAAAGTGTCTCAAGACCTTTACTGGTATTTGCTCACCCTGCAAGTCATCTCTATATCGTTGTTTCCCACATTTCAGACAACTAGCCAAATCTCCATGCTCACAACGAAAGAGAATATAGTCATTACGGCAAGCGTGGATGGTATCATAATCCATACCCACTATTGTTAGCATCTTCTTCGCTTCATCTCTTGATGCGGGCATGGTATTTGGTGCAGGCAACATCTTCTAGAGCAACCTATCACAATTCAAACATACATAGTCTTCGAATAATGATGATTTGATACACTAATCCTATAGCTTGGAATCCCTAAAAGATATTGAGCAAGCTTAGAATCTTACAACTCCATTAAGCAAACATTTACAGACTCTTGCATCCTTTGAATTAGAGTGACAAAGGTCTGTATTTGTTTGCTCAAGAGTAGGCTATTGAAGCTTCACGTGGGAGGAAAGAGAGAAGGAAAGAGAGGGGAAAAGAGAGGAGAAAAAGGACAAAAGAGAGGAAATAAGACAGAAAAAGAGAGGAGAAAAAGCTGTTGAAGCTTCACGTGGGAGGAAAGAGAGGAGGAAAGAGAGAGGAAAAGAGATAAGAAAAAGGACAAAAGAGAGGAGATAAGACAAGAAAACAGAGGAGATAAGAGAGGAAAAGAGAGGAGAAAAAAGAGAGAAGAGAGAAGATAAGAGAGAAAAAGAGAGGAGAAAAAGAAGAAAAGAGAGGAGATAAGAGAGAAAAAGAGAGGAGATAAGAGAGAAAAAGAGAGAGTGAAAAGAGAAAAAGTGGGGATAAAAGAGAGAAAAAGTGAGTTGCTTGCAGATTCAGGATTGAGAGACAAGCACGTAGTTTAGACATCCTAGCAACCTTGTACATTTGTGTTGATTGCAACTCTCGCATTTTGACCTCAGACTCTAACATCACGTGTACATGGGATGTAGTGCCCCTAAAAATAGAATCCATCATGTCGACCATACCCTCATCATCATCCGGGAGACTATAGTCTTGCTCAAAGTGTGAAGGTATATGCATACCCTCATCAGCCTCCTCATCCTGTTTTAAGATTTCGTGTAAATATAAGATCTTGTCTCAAGATTTCGTATCATAATGGTATCCAATATTAACCACGAACTCAAATAGCTTTGACTTACCGATAATCCATCAACATGTGTAACACCAACGGTGGGTACTAGTTCGGGCTCCTCCCCATACATTCGCAAGTGGCACATCGTACTTCTCGCTTGCAATGAGTGCAATGACAATACAACCTCTCCGTAAGCCACTCTGTGCTCCTAGGCGTTGGCGCATCATCTGATGAGCTTCCACTCATCCCTTCCTGCTTCCACTCACTCTGACTCTACCACTACCATGAGTCCTCCTTACCCAGTTGAGGACCTCTCCTATTAAATCACGGCTGCTGGAGAGATAATAGAAGATAGAAAGGGCAAAGCAGTGATGGCCACCATGAGGCGGTTGATGAGCCACCACATCAAGAGCAGCATTGCTACTAATTGGTGGTATCAAGATGACCAAAAGAAGCAAGCGGTCATCGATGAATTAAAAGAAAAATACCCTAACCTGCCAAATTGGGAGTTCAATAAGAATTACATACAAGAGCACATGGGTTTGGTCTTGAAGGATCGTAGATCAACCTTGCATACTTCCATCGCAAAGGGGATGGCTAAACCCAGCTGGGCAGACAAAGCTGATTGGAAGTTCTTCAAGAAGCAGAATAGGGACCATCCTGAAATGTTCGAGGGTCAGAGGAGGGCTGCGAGGAGACGGCTGGATGCCATAGGTACTTCGCACTTTGGTGCAGGAAGATGGTTGGCGTTTGAGGCAACCATGGTAAGTCTACTTCTTCTCATTTAATGTATTGTTCTAGTTGTTTTACTACATATTACATGCACGTTATCTAACTCTTGTAAATTGGGTTCATCGCAAGCTGGGATGGGTCATCTTCCTACAGATGCAGAGATGTGACGCACGTTTCGCATAGGAACAAAGCCATGGTTTATTGAGCAGGAGGCAATGGGAGCAATGGTCGATTGGGCTGAGGTGGCTACTTGCACGGTATAAGTCTACTCCTACTTGTAATCTCACTTTTTAAATTGTTTTATTCTTTAAGTTCTAATCTAATTTTTAATAAATATGGTTTCACTCTTAGAGTCGAAGCTCGAGCATCCCATCACAGGAGGCGAGCGATCACGAGGGCCAGGGATCATGCACAGCTCATGAGGGTCAGGGAGCAAGCATAGCTCACGAGGACCAAGGATCAGGCCAGCAAGACGAGGACAAGGAGGATGACAATGATTCGAATGAGTAATAGTAGTAGTAGTTTGCATATACTTTACCATGTATATCATTTTGTATATTGGCTCGTTTGAGCGATTTTGTATCACCCTTTTCGAAAGGGTAATTTTGTAACAAACAATGTTGTATATCTTCGACATGTATATGCTTTTGTTGCTCGATCATTTCATTTGAGTGATTTTGTATCACCCTTTTTGCAAGGGAAATTTTGTAATAAAAAACTTTTTTTTGTAATTACCAAAAAAAAGGCATTAGTGGGGCAAAACAGGACTTGCTATGGCCCTGTTTAGCCTTTTTTTAAGTTCTGTTAATCGTTGCTATATAGTGATGTTTACTAGTGTCGCTATATAGCGAGGTTTACCAGTGTTGCTATATAGCGATGTTTATTAGTGTCGCTATATAGCGATGCTTATATAGCGACTATTCTTTTCTAACACTTATAATGACATTAATAACGACCTTTGCACCCGTTTAAAAAAAAAAAAAAAGTGTAAAAAACGTTGGTATTTTCATCGAAAAAGGGCCTATGCCTTGTAGTGAAACTTATATGGCTAGTCTCTCAACTCTCTCTACGCGGTCTTCCACCCAATTAAGCATGTAGTGTTCATCAAACTCGTAGGGGGGGGTTCGAGAATTGTTCCTTGAGGGTTTGTAAGATTCTTTCTTTAATGGCGAGGTCTTGATTCTACCAATCTTTAAGTAGGGATCCCTTAATGTGATTCTGTGCTAGTCCTCATAGTGGACATTAATTTCATGCCCTTTCTATCTTCATAGACTACCCCACTCTCAATGAGAGTGTATTGAAGGTCCTCAGGTGCAATCAAGTCATGCTCCCTAAGGCTAGAAGAAGTGGGAGTAGTTGACGGGGTGGGAGTAGCTAATGGGATGGAGAGAGCAGGAGTCTAAGCAGCACAGGTAGAGCGACATGGAGTGGGAGAAGCAGAGAGTGGTGATAGAGGCATGGCTAATGGGCCAGTGCCGATCTGCGTCTCATTATAGGGATGTAGTGGCATGTGAGAGGACTTATCAACGTCTGTTGTTCTCGGCCCACAACACGATGAACCCTTCTTACTCTTCCTGGTATGCTCTCGGCGGCCAGGAGAGGAGTAAGTAGGTGACCCCATGCATGTACTATATCCCAATGGGATAGCATAGGGAAGAGGTGATGCCCCTGTTGGTCCTAAAGGAGATGGGTAGGGAGGACTACCTAGAAGCGATCAAGGACCTAAAGCGGTCCGTGAGTTCCTCGAGGCTCACAGAGGCCACCCAATCCTTAGGACTTATCAACCCATGGGATCCCCTTGGAAGGGGGGACTCCTCTGAACCCTCTGACGAGCATCTAGAAGACATGTTTCTTTACAAGATGCATTGGTAAAACACAAACAAAAAGCACAGAAAGAACTAAATAAGTAATAATGTGAGAGGAAGAAAAGAGAGGAAGAAGAGGATGGAAAAAGAAGAGGAAGAATAGGAGAGGAAATAAGAGAGAAGAGGAAAAAAGAAAGGAGAGGAATAAGAGAGGAGAGGAATAAGAAAGGGAAAGTAGAGGAAATAAGAGAGGAAAGAAGAAAGGAGAGGAATAAGAGAGGAGAGGAGATTAGAGAAAGGAGATGAAGAAAGAGAGCGGAAATAAGATAGGAGAGGAAGCAAGGAGAGGATATAAGAAGAGGAAAGAAGAGAGGAAAGAAGAGGAAATAAGAAGAGGGAATAAGAGAGGGAGGAAATATGAGAGGAGAGGAAAAAATAAAGGAGAGGAATAAGAGAGGAGAGGAAGAAAGGAGACGAATAAGAGAGGAGAGGAATAAGAAGAGGAGAGGAAATATGAGAGGAGAGGAATAAGAAGAGGATGGAAGAGAAGAGAGAAAACAAGAGAGGAGAGGAAGAAAGAGAGGAATAAGAAGAGCACGGAAGAGAAGAGAGAAAATATGAGAGGAAAGAAAAGAGAGGAAGAAGATGATGGAAGAGAAGAGAGGAAATAAGAGAGGAAAGAAGAGGAAAGTAGAGGAAATAAGAGAGGAAAGGAAGAAAAGAGAGGAGAGGAATAAGAGAAGGGACAAAAGAAGAGGGAATAAGAGAGGAGAGGAAATGTGAGAGCAGAATAAGGGAGGAGAGGAAAAATAGAAATAGGAGAGGAAGATAGGAGAGGAAGAAGAGAGGAGAGGAAAAAGAGGAATGGGAGAGGAAGAAAGGAGAGGAATAAGAGAAAGGATAGGAAGAAAGGAGAGCAGAAATAAGAGAGGAGAGGAAGAAAGGAGAGGAAATAAGAAGAGGGAATAAGAAAGAGAGGAAAAAGAGGAGAGGAATAAGAGAGGAGAGGAAATAAGAGAGGAGAGGAAAAAAAAAAGGAGAGGAATAAGAGAAGAGAGGAAGAAAGGAGAGAAATAAGAAGAGGATGGAAGAGAAGAGAGAAAATATGAGAGGAAAGAAAAGAGAGGAAGAAGAGAATGGAAGAGAAGATGTGAAATAAGAGAGGAAAGAAGAGGAAATAAGAATAGGGAAAGTAGAGGAAATAAGAGAGGAGAGGAAGAAAGGGGAGGAAGAAAAAGGGAAAGTAGAGGAAATAAGAGAGCAAAGAAGAGAGGTGAGGAATAAGAGAGGAGAGGAAGAAAGAGAGGAATAAGAGACGAGAGGAAGAAAGAGAGGAATAACAAGAGGATGGAAGAGAAGAGAGGAAATATGAGAGGAAAGAAGGAGAGGAAGGAAAGAGATCAGGGAAAGAAAGGAGGGAAGAAAGAAAGGAAGGAGAGGAATTAGAGCAAATAAGACGAAGGAAGGAGAGGATATAGAGGACAGAGAGGAAATAAAAAGAAGGAAAGAGGATGGAGAGGAAAGAGAGGAGCGAGAGGATAGGGTTTCCTATGCCCAACACATTTGCTAGTGCTTAAGGCACTAGCAAATGGCCATTGTAACGTGAAATTAAAATAAGAAGAGAGGGAAAAAGAAGACTCTTACTTGGAGCTCACGAAGTCCCAACAGGTTGGAGGCATGACATTGCAGGTATGACAAGCTTCCCTATAAAACAAGGTAAACAACCATTTGTTATAAAAACTGGTAGTGAAGCAAGAGCAAGTAGGAGCAAAAAAGCAAGGGGAACAACTTCTACAAGCAACAAAGGAAGAGGAACTCCTACTACAAGCACAACAAGAGGGGTATGGTTCTTTAGTTCCATCTTGCAATTCAATTTGGTTCTTTTTTATACAAAAGAGAAGGAAACTATGAGGAAAACTAGAGGAAAACTTAGCAGAAGTGAAGGGAAACCATACCAAATGAAAATCATAGGATTAAAAAACCTAGAAAAGTAAGAAAAAGTAAAGAAAGGCATACCTTGTTGCAAGATTTGGAAAGGGGAGGGAGATATGTAGAGAGGATGGAGAGGTGGGAGATGGGAAGGGAGCTTTGTACGTAAGGAGGGAAAGGGGGAGGGAGATTTGTAGAGAGGATGGAGAGGCAGGAGGATAGTAGCAAAGGGTAGGAGCAAAGGAGTGAGGAGAGGTGGGAGGCGTTGAGTGAAATAGAAGTAGAAGGCTAGGCATCACAAGTTTGTCGTTTTTAGCTTAGGAATCATCGGTATATACCGACTCTATGTGCTACAATCATTGGTATATACCAACATTGTCTGTTACAATTGTCGGTATATACTAATGATTTTAGGGTTACACAGAAAGAGTTACTTATCGACGCTATTAGGGTCAACTGTTTGTCGGTATATTCCAAGGAACAAGGGATTTAGTAGGAAAGTGGCTATTTTTTCATTTTACAAGCCTTGACCCAAATTTGTGTTGTGGTTTTAGAGGTGTGCAAATGGAGAGGATGAGTGGGAGATTATTAGATGACAACCAAGGCCTGGGAGCATGGAGTGGCTCGCAGAGAGGTTGTATTGTCCTTGTAGACATTACAAGCGACAAGTCCGACATCGCCGTATTGTCATGCACCACGTGCAAATATGTGGGGAGTCATCACCGGTACCAATCGTTGGTGGTGGACGTAGTGGATCATTGGTAAGTAAATGAATGGTATTTGAGTACATGATCATCGACACATCGTGTAGTAACCTTGTATTTAACCATTGTATAGGATGATGAGGGAGCACGTGCAATTGCACACATGGAGCTTGACGGTAGTCTCTCAGATGTGTCGGATGATGACGAGTGTATGGTGGACATGATGGATTCTATTTTTAGGGACACTATGCCACATTTGCACGTGATGTCCAAGTCAGAGACTTTGCTATGTGAGTTGCAACCGACACACTTGTATGAGGGCGCTAGGATGTCAAAACTACGGGCTTGCCTATCGATCTTGAATTTGCAAGTAAAGTATGGTTGGTCAGATACAAGTGTCTCGACCTTAATGAGGTCAGTGCATACTTTATATGAATCGATGTTTGGATATCCATCGAGTTAAGAATCATCAGGTATCTCATTCTACAAGTTCCTTGAATATTTGAATTGCAATAGGTTGCTCCAGAAGATGCTGCCTACCCCAAATACCATGCCCACATCAAGAGATGAAGCAAAGAAGCTGATTTGGGATGGATTATGACACCATCCATCCTTGTCCAAATGATTGTGTTCTCTTTCGTCATGAGCACGAAAAGCGGGTTAGTTGTACTGAGTGGGGGCACAATGTTATAGAGACGATTTACAGGGTGACAAGTGAGAGTGCTCTCAACAGAAGCAAGAACGGAAGAGGGAGAGAGAGAGACAGAGAGCCACATAAGTTTTGGTGGGTACAAAACACCCTAATCTTCTTTTTCATTCATTTATATATGTGTTTGCGTATTTAACATAACCAAGGTAAAGGCACAGTGACCTTTAACCCCCACAACCTCCCACTTAAAGGACAATGTGCCTTTAAGGGAGAATAACCAGTGAGCATACTATCCAATGCCCATCAATACATGACAATACTCAAATTGCTGACTAGGTAGACTCTTCGTCAGGTTATCTGCAGGGTTATCATCTGTATGAACCTTGACAAGCTCTATGCGCTTGTCCTCAAGTACCTCCCTGATGAAATGGTACTTGACCTCAATGTGTTTGGTCTTTGCATGAAAGACCGGATTCCGTGCTAGTTGAATAGCACTCATGGAATCACTATGCAATGTCGGTACACCTATATGAATCCCAAAATCTCCCACTAACTGATCAAGCTATATAGCCTCCTTGCAACCCTCTGTGGTTGCAACATACTCAGCCCATGTGGTAGACAAAGCAACGCACTTCTGTGCATGAGACATCCACGACATTGCACCACCTGCAAAGGTGAACACATAACCAAAAGTGGTTCTCCTACTATCCACATGCCTTGCATAGTCTAAATCTGTGTACCCAAGTACATGTATGTCTCCTCTACCAAAGCAGATGCACATCTCCTTGGTACCCTTCATGTACCTCATGATGCACTTAACTGCCTCCCAATGCCTCTTTCCTAGATTAGCCATATACTGGCTGACAACTCCCACTGCAAATGCAATGTCTGGTCTAGTAGCTATCATAGCATACATAAGACTCCCAACTGCTGATGCATAAGGAACCTTGGCCATCATGGCCCTTTCCTCATCTGATTTGGGACTATCTAAATGACTCAGTTTCACATATGGAGGCAATGGAGTACTCACTGCCTTCCCCCCCTCCATATTGAAATGCTACAATACTTTTGTAACATACTCTTTTTGTGAAAGCCAAAGGAGTTTCCTACTCCGATCATGCGTGATGCGCATATCGAGAATATGACCTACAAGTCCCAAATCCTTCATATCAAAGGCCTCATGCAACTTGGCCTTGAATGCATCTAGCTCATAAGTATTCTTGTTAGCCAATAGTATATCATCCACATATAGTGCCAAGATTATCAGGCTATTATCCTTAGCCCTTTTAGTGTAAAGGCAGTGATCAATTTCACTCCTTCTAAAACCTTGGGACTGAATAAAAGCATCAAACTTCTGATACCATTCTCTAGGTGCTTGCTTAAGACCATAGAGACTCTTCTTTAGCTTGCAAACTAAATGCTCTTTGCCCTTTTCTTCAAAGCCTTTCGGCTACACCATGTAAATTTCCTCATGCAAATCCCCATGCAAGAAAGTTGTCTTGACATCCATCTGCATAAGCTCCATATCCTCTGATGCCACTAGTCCAAGCATGCATCTAAGTGTGGTCATCTTCAAAACCGGAGAGAATATCCCATCAAAGTCCACACCCTTCTCTTGCTTGAACCCTTTAGCGACCAAACGGGCCTTGTACCTATGCACATCATCACCTGTGACCTTAATTTTGTAGACCCATTTACATGGCAATGCTTTCTTTCCATGTGGCAAAGAAACCAAGTCCCAAGTCTTATTCTTCATAAGTGAACTAATCTCTGATTGCATAGCATACTCCCACTTGCGTTGATCCTCACGCATCATAGCCTCTCTGTAGCAAGAAGGCTCCCCGCAATCAGTAAGCATCACATAGTCTACTCCTGGAACAAACCTATCAGGCGGTCTAGACACTCTAGATGATTTTCTCAAGAGCATTTCAGCTTGCTGTCCCACCTGCATATCAGCCAATCTGTGGGAATCCTTAATGTGTCATCAGTGGACCGATGAGATGCATGCCATGTCATCAACTCTGCTATGGATTTGCATCGGAACATGTGCTGTATTCTTGCAATGATGGGAAAGTGTCTCAAGACCTTTACCGGTATCTACTCACCCTACAAGTCATCTCTATATCATTGTTCCCCCCACTTCGGACAAGTAGCCAAATCTTCATGCTCATGACGAAAGAGAATACAATCATTACAGCAAGCATGGATGGTATCATAATCCATACCCACTGTTGTTAGCATCTTTTTCGCTTCATCTCTTGATGTGGGCGTGGTATTTGGTGTAGGCAACATCTTCTGGAGCAACCTATTACAATTTAAACATACATAAGCTTCGAATAATGATGATTCGGTACACTAATCCATACATGATGATTCTCAAAACAAACAATATCCAAATAATGAGTCAAATTAATGCAAGAGGTAACCTCATTAAGGCCGAGACACTTGTATCCGACCACCCATACTTTACTTGCAGATTCAAGATTGAGAGACAAGCACGTAGTTTAGACATCCTAGCACCCTCGCACAATTGTGTTGATTGCAACTCTCACATTTTGACCTTAGACTCTGACATCACGTGTACATGGGATGTAGTGCCCCTAAAAAATGTCGACCATACCCTCGTCATCATCCGGGAGACTATAGTCTTGCTCAAAGTGTGAAGGTATATGCATACTCTCGTCAGCCTCCTCATCCTATTTTAAGATTTCGTGTAAATATAAGATCTTGTCTCAAGGTTTCGTATCATAATGGTATCCAATATTAACTGAGAACTTTAATAGCTTTGACTTACCGATAATCCAGCAATATGTGCAACACCAACGGTGCCATACTGGCTCGAGCTCCACAGAGTAGTCTTGGGACACATAGTCTCTCAACATGGGGATTGCAACAACTGACATGAACAAAATAAAGATCATCATGGAACTTCCTCCTCCCACAAAATGCAAAGGGAGCCCAAGTCTTCATGGGCCATGCCAGATACTATAGGATGCTCATACTTAGATATGCCATGATTGCAAGACCCCTATATATAGCGACTGACCAACATCGCTACATAGCAATGCTGTGGGTTAAAACCCGAACCTCGCGACGCGATGCTTTCTTTAGCAATCTCTATTGTAACAAGAGCTGCAATCTCTCCTCCCACCTATATCCGACGATCTCCCACTCTATTCTCCACTCCTCACCACTACTCACCCCTCTCCTAACACTTGTGCTCCCTGTTCACCCTTCTCCCTCTTTGCTTGTGTGAAAAGAAGTGTTTCAAGAAGGTGAGTCTCTTTGAACAATGTAGGTTCGTTTTTTGTGAGATTTCGTTTTGTGAGTGTTGAAGCATGTTTCTCCTTGTATTGCTAAGGCTATGTGCTAGTTTTCATGCTTGATTTCAAAGGATTGAGGACAAAAAACGAGATTTTGTGAAAGAAAGAAGACTCACCTCTTCTAGTCTTTTTTCTATTTCTCTTCCTTCTCTTTGTCCTTGCCTTTTCAATTTAATCTCTTTGAGAAGTTGCTTCGTTAAACTCCTCCTTCCTCTAACTAGTTATTTGAAAAATGGTATGTTTTATCTCTTTTGCAGGGCCAATCCACAAAACACCGAGCGGGACCATTCCAGGTAAGAAAGTGCTTCCTCTTTTTTCCTTTTGTTATTTTTGTTATTTGCATTGGCTTGTAGCTAGCGCCTTAAGCGCTAGCTGTAGTGATGGGCATAGGAACCCTCTCTTCCCCTCTCTTCCCTCTTCTTTCTCTTTTCTTTTCCCTCTTCTTCCTCTATTGATTCTGAGAGAGAAGGCTCTCCTTGATAGAGTGGGATAGAGGGTGGCCTAGATCATAGGCACCTCTCCTACATCAAAGGCAATCAGCCCTACATCATAGGGACTTCCTAAATCATTGGAACCTCTTGAAGAGGGCACCTTCTATTGCATCATCACCTGTGTCATGGTTCTAGATAGCACTAAGTGTGCTTCACTACACACTCACACACAAACATGTGACTACTACTAGATGCATACAGGCACCTTAGAGCAAGCCCTTGGTCATGAATGCCCCAACTCATCTATTTGTCCATGGGATGTCATGCAAGAATAATCCCCACACAAAAGGTAGGATCCGTCTACTGTAGAGATCATTTGATGGAGTATTGGTTTGAAAAACATGTCTTCAATGCTCCTAGCCATCAAGCTATAGCTCATGGTCCCTAACTATTAGATATCCAGATTATGAACTATTGCCTCTTCACTGTGTCTAACCACATACATAGTGGTGATGTAGACATCATGCTTGCAGGGTCATGGAAGAATCCATTGTGACCATGGCCATAGGTGGATTCATTTCTTATAGGCCATTATTGTTTAGGAACAATGATCCAAGATGGCATCAAGACCGTGTGACAAGGGCTGGGAAGGTTTTGTGATGGGAGGCATCCAATACACTCTCAAGAGCTTGGTTGCTTTGATCAATTGTATTTTGATTGCCATAGCTTGGTTAGGAATCCAAGCATGTTGTAATTTTTTGTTGCATTCATGTTTTGAACATTTTAACGTGAGAATTGAGAAGAGAACTTGCCGAGATGGACCACGCAAGTTGAAATTGGTGCATACAAACTATAAATTCACATTCTTGTATCATATTGTAAATTTTTGGTGATGGAAATCCTCAAGGGTGCAATCAAGAGAGGAGGTGGATCCCATCATCAAAGAGTACCTAGGAGGAAGTACTTGTGATACTCATCCCATGATGAACAAGATAGAGACCAAAGCAGCTAGGTGTAATCTCTTGCATCGAGCAAAGTTTAGAAGATGCAAAAGTATCACTAGCAAAGGTAAGTACTTGTGATGATGATTTGAGTCCAAATCTAATGAAAATGTAGGGGATCTATCACCTCAAGCTCATTGTTAGCCATGGCAATTCATTTTGTAGGTAAACTACATCAACCACTTCCACTCTCGTAGGAGATATGGCTGAGGTAAATGCAATCAAGAAAGTTTTGAAAGAGTCCAAAAAAATCAAAATTGATGGCACAAGGGTAATTCTTTTGCTTTGTCAAAATCAAGAAGTTGAGAAATTCTGATTATGCATGATGGACTATTTGAAATTCGCAATTGTGATAATGAATATGGAAAATATTACAGTCGATGTTGGGCATTACCTAGGTGTTGCTCATAGACTTGAGGCTATCACATCAATTAATGTGATCAAAATTAGGGGATACAATCCATTATCAACTAATTCGTATGTCGATTCACTCATCATCAATAGCTTGCCTTTATTTTTAATTATGAAACTATCTAGGAACATTATCTCAAAATGAAAATTGTGGAGCTGGAAGTCGCGTTTGACATCGTTCCAAATGTGAAGAAACAACACAAGGTGAACATCCTTGACAAATACTTCACATCCATCACCTACATAACTTCCATTTAAAAACAAAAAGATGATGTGGAATCAATGATGGATCCAAAAAATGAGACAATGTGAACATCGGTGAGAAATTCTTTGCATCCATCATCCATGCAACTTCCATTTCAAAACAAAAATCTATTGTAGGATCAAAAATCCATCCAAAAGTAGAGACAATCCTTGATCGAGAACCAATATACTTACCACTTGTTGCCCAAAGATACTCGCATTGAGTGCAAGTAGTTGTGAATGGATCAAGGTATAGTGGTGATGTTGATGGCCTATTGTATGGATGCAAGAGAGGCATAGAGAGTGAGTGAGAGAGAGGATTCAACCTTACTTTCATGGCTTTCACTACTACACACGGGCCTTATTTTATATCAACACTTGCCAGACTTGTATAAGGTCATTTTATAGCAACATTTTACAGAGAGTGTTTTTCCCCATACCGACCTTTAAAGATAGTTTTACCCAATGATAAAAAAAATTCTTTTCATACATGTTTGATCCTTTAAAAGAATAAAAGTCCAACAGCATGTACATCAAGTTTGAAGCTTATATATTCATGTCCATATTCGAGATGAAAAAAATCAATGAAGAGCATTTACATCAACGGCTTCATCTAAGTCTAGTGTGCCAAACAAGGACTATGAACGATTCTTGCAATGGTGACCTCATCAACTACATTTACAAGCAAGTGCACCTGAGTCATCATAATGCTTGAGGGAAAGGGCTTCTCAAGCAAGCACATAGCCATTAGGGGAGAATTGGGGTCTCAAAAGGGCCTCATAAGGAATGGATTAGGGAATTCTTAGTGGGCTAATGCAAGGGGCTTGGAGGGTCCCAAAGAGGCCTAACCAACCCAACCTAGGTGGGTTAAGCCCACATTTGAGCCCACCTCCCCCCCCCATCAATGAGGGGAGGGGGCCACTCTTTGAAATTTGAATTTCAAATTTCGAATCTCCCTCCCTTCCTCCCTCTCTCTCTCTCTCCCTCCCTCCCTCTCTGTCATACTTCTCGCTTGCAATGAGTGCTATGACAATACAACCTCTCCGTTAGCCACTCTCTGCTCTCAAGCATTGGCGCATCATCTGACAAGCTTCCACTCATCCCTTCCATTTGCACACTTCCAAAATCACAACAAAAAATGCAAGGAGATCCATTAAGATCCAAAAAATAGCCACCCATGAGCTCCTTCCCTCTCTTCTTAGATCAAGTGTCCTAAATTGTCACTATAGCAATGCTTTGACCTGTTTTGTCACTATATAGCGACGCTTTTAGGGTATAAGTATATAGCAATACTTTTAGGGTATAAGTGTCGCTATCTAGTGACACTTAGGGTATAATTGTCACCATATAGCGACACTTTGAGGATATAAGTATTGCTATATAGCGACACTTTTAGGGTATAAGTGCGCTCAATAGCGACTGACCAGTGTCGCTATATAGCAATGCTAGGAAACTAAAACCCAAAATCCCGCACGATGCCGTCTTTCACAACTCTATTGTGAGAAAAAAACAAAAATCTCTCCTCCCACATTATATTCGGTGGCCTCTCTTTCCTCCTCTATTCCCCACACTCCTCACCCCTACCAAGCCCCTCTCCCAACACTTGTGCTCCCTCTCCACCCTTCTCCCTCTCTACTTGTGTGAAAGGAAATTTTTCAAGAAGGTGTGTCTCTTTAAGCAATGTAGGTTCATTTTTTGTGAGATTTTGTTTTGTGAGTGTTGAAGCAAATTTCTCTTTGCATTGCGAAGCCTATGTGCTAATTTTCATGCTTGATTTTCAAAGATTAAGGACAAAAAATGAGATTTGGTGAAAGAAAGAAGACTCACCTCTTCACTTTTTGGTATTTCTCTTCCTCCTCTTTCCCTTTCTTTCATGCTTTTTCCTTGTTTGTAGACTTATGCTTGTCCCCTCAATCCAATCCCTTTGGAAAGTTGCTTCTCTAAACTCCTCCTTTCTCTAACTAGTTATCTAAAAAATGGTATGTTTTCTCTCTTTTGTAGGGCCAGTCCACGAAACACCGAGTGGGACTTTTCCAAGTAAGAAAGTCCTTCCTCTTTTTTCATTTTTTTATTTCCGTTATTTGCATTGGCATGTAGCTACTAGCGCTTTAAGTGCTAGCTGCAGTGATGGGTGTAGGAACCCTTTCTTCCCCTCTGTTCTCTTATTCCCTCTTCTTCCCCTCTTTTCCTCACTCTTTCCCCCCTCTTTCCCTCCCTCTCTTATTTCCTCTTCTTCCTCTCCTTTCTTTTTTCCCCTCTTTTTTCATTCTCATTTCCCCTCTTCCTTCCTCTTCCTTATTTTCTTTTCGCCTCTCTTATTTCCTCTCTTTCATCCTCTTTTCTCTTCTTTTCATAAGGAAATGCATTTGCCTATGCTTATGCTTATGCATGAGCATATGCATGCTCATATGCTCATATGCTCATATGCTTTTCCCCTCTCTTTTTTCCTTCTCTTTTTCCCTCTTCCTTTCTCTTCTTTTTCTTCTTTTCCCCTCTCTTATTTCCTCTCGTTCATCCTCTTTTCTCTTCTTTTCATAAGCATATGCATTTGCCTATGATTATGCTCATATGCTTATGCTTATGTATGAGCATATGCTCATATGCTCATGCATAAGCATAAGAATATGCTTTCTCTCTTTTTCTCTTTTTTTCCGTCTTTTATTCTTTTCTCCTCTCTTTTCTTATTTTCCCCTCTTCTTTTTCCTTCTCTTATGCTTATGCTCTTTTCCCCTCTTCTTTTCCCCTCTCTTTTTTCATTCTCTTTTCCCCTCTTCCTTCCTCTTCCTTCTCTTCTTTTTTCAAGCTCTCTTATTTCCTCTCTTTCATCCTCTTTTCTCTTCTTTTCATAAGCATATGCATTTGCCTATATGCTCATATGCTTTTCCCCTCTCTTTTTTCCTTCTATTTCTTCCTTCTCCTCTTTTCCCCTCTCTCATTTTCTCTTTTTCATAAGCGTATGCATTTGCCTATACTTATGCTCAGCTACAATGGGCTGCCTTCCCAGAAAAAGAGCCGAGATGTGCATTCTCCATAGGAATAAAGCCGTGGTTTATTGAAATGGAGGCCATGGGACCGACGGTCAATTGGGCTGAGGTGCTTGCTCGCATGGTATATGTCTACTTCTACTTGTAATCTCACTTTTTAAATTGTTTAATTCTTGAAGTTCCAATCTAATTTCCACTTAATATGGTTTCACTCTTAGAGTGCAAGCTCGAACATCCTATCAGTAGAGGTGAGCGGTGATGACGAGGGATTTGGCTTACATGGCTTTGATGAGGGCCAGGGAGGATCAAGCATAGCTCTTGAGGGCCAGGGAGAGAGAAGGGGGATAGGAGAGAGTGAGGGAAGGTGGAGAGAGATGCTTAAAGAGTGTATATATATGTTTATTTAAGGAGAGGCAAGGAGAGCTAGCCAAGGGTAGAGAGAGAGAGTAGGGTGATACGAGGTGGAGAGGCTTCACCCTCCCCTCCCTTCCTCACCTATCCCCTCTGCTTGTCTTTTCCCTTCCTCTCGTTCCAAATTCTTCTATACATAAAGTTGGGCAATGCTAGATTGCTTAAGAGAGTATAAGTCTATAAATTTGTGCTCTATATAAAACCATAAAAGTTGGAGTGGGAAATGATTTTGGGAGGCTTTCATTGACCTATAGATTGAAATTGAGAATAGATTCAGTAAGAAAGGTAACCACCATAATCACTTTGTAAGATAGTCAAGCACTTGTTGCTTGGGTCATGAGAGTTTGTGTATCCTTGCGTCACCCTTTTATTAAAATGTCAATACCATGAGGGACCCATCTCAATTACAATGATACTATGCCTTAAATTTGTATCACCACCTTATGACAAAGGTGCCTCCCTTTTGTTGTCACTATTAATTAGGGCACCCTTTTGTGAACATTACATAAAATGACTATGTGCGATGTATTATATCTATTTCATTGTCTCATGTATTGATGTGCTCTTGCAATTACTCCCTCAACCTATTTGCATGAATGCACTCATTTTTATCTTATCATGTTTGTTTCACGGTAGGAGAATGAGATTTATTACCTCTTTATTACTAGAGAAAGGGTTGCTAATATGATATACTAGTTATTTGTACTTAATGGCTATCAAACATTTGGCACATATATTTCTTATTACCTAGCAATTATGGCATTATAGGGGAAGGATGAAGTCCCACACCTTCAACTCTGCATCCGCACCTGGAATCACAATCTTTGCTTACCTGCTTACCACTGAGAGGGAAGGGATGTTTAGGGATGATTGTGGGCAAGGAGGGGTTCGAACCCTGACACCATGGTTTGTAGCCACTTTCTTGATACCTACCATTCTAGACACTTTGCAATCAAAGGATTACCACTATGAAGATGTGTGGCCTGAGGATGTCATTTATAAGGGTTATGGCAGAGTGGATAGTGTAACTATTTGTACTTAATGGGGCTATCAAACATTTGGCACATATATTTCTTATTACCTAGCAATTATGGCATTATACTCACATGTACATAGAATTTTGCACCTTTGATGTTTTGGTCCCCATAATTTAATGATGATGAGTCCACCTTGTATTTTGAACAATTATATTGTTGAGAATCATCATGAAGATTGTTACAAAATATATTGGTGATTAAAATATACACGTAGAATGACATGAAGATCACGTACACGTGTGGAAAAGCCAATCTACATAATAGTGGGCCTACATGACGAAATATGGACATGGAATTGTCTTTGTGACGAACTATTCTCTGCATGTATTGATTGCATCTTGAAAACTAAGATTGAACCCAATTTGCTCCATCGATGTAGCTCAAAGTCTGGAAGGGTGCGGCCTGCGTGTCCGTTAACTGATACGCCCAGGCCACTCTCCCTTGTGTATTGGCTCCCGGTCCTGAGCACTTGTATTCCCCGTAAAAGGCAGTCCTGCAGCGATAAACCCACTCAGGCACACCATCTTCACGCGAAGATTCTTACTTCATTATTGTTTAAAAACAGATCACTAAATTACACCCGGGATCCAGATTGTGGAAGGATTTAAGAATGACCCTTACTTTTCCCTGCTTGAGTCCCCGAAATCATTCCAACCTGCGGGGACAATGATGTTGTCCATGTAAGTGTACGAGAATACCACTCTTGAGTATGCCCCCCAAGCTCTTCCTAAATAGATCATGCCCGATCCAGTAATCTTGCAATTTACGAAAGAGAATCCTGCGTTTTCTCCTGGGCTTGCTCTATTCTGTGCTGTAACGGACCCCGAAGACGTGGCGATCGAATTTAATTGACAGCCCTATGGAATACGCAGAGCATTAGTAATTGGCCAGATGATGATGTCTCACAACAAGGCCTATAAGAACAAGGTGTCTTCACTGGAAATTATACATGTCATAAAAGTTAATCTTTGGCGCGAATATTCTAGAGACCTCTGGTTCACACCTTAGCTGACTCAAACGAACAAACAGTCAACGATGTTCTTCTATCTATAGATTGTACGTAAGAAAATATACCTCATACAACGATTGTCCATCGCCGAATATGAAGTCGGTGGACCCTTGTATAAAACAATTACTGAAGTAATGCTTTCCCTTAAGGTCGTAGAGAGTATCTTGTGCTCCATAAAATCCGCAATCGTAAAAAGCGGCCTCATCGCCTGAAATCCTCAAAGCAACTGCTTGCCTGCCTGTAGCACCCGGTGGCGGGGCAGGTGCCGAGTTCTACAAACACAGAAATATGGGAAGTAAGATGACTTTTTTATTGCAAGCAATTCGTTCAACTCTGTGGTATTAGTGTATAGCAATCTAAGGAGCAAGCTACCTTGAATGAAATATCCCTTGCAATGAAGCTAGCCGAATTGATAGCAACACTAGCGCTGTTAAAGGTGCTGCCACTGCTAGAGGCCGTATCATCCCAGGTAATAGTGGTCACGTCTCTCCCAGCCCCTAGGAACGTTATAAACGGTTTGTTTTGTGGGACGTTCACCTTCTCTCTGCAAAAAGACGAGTGCTGTCATCTACTATATAAATAGTACCGACGCTAAGAAGAATAGTCACTGTTCCAAATTAAGAATAAGAGAAACGACCATAGGGGCATTTATCCTCTACTCTTACGTATAAGTTCCTGCAGCAATTTGGATAGTAATTCTCTGAGAATTTTTGGTAGGTACTGAGTTCACTGCAGCTTGTACAGTAGTGAAATCACCCTTTCCTGATTTGTCAACTGTAATAACACTTGCAGTAGCGGCGTCTGCAGCAAAAACGTTGTCTACAACGGTTGTATGGTTTCTTAAGGCCACCTTGGCTACCCAGTTGAGAAAATCTTTCTCCGTCTCTTCTCTACTCAGGTCAGGTACGGTGGCTTTAAGGCTTCTACTCTCCAGGGAAGGAAGCCATGAACTGAAAGCTGCTATAAAAATAAATGTACCAACGATACGTAGAGACTTCAGGGGCATCATGTTTGCAGGCAACTGACAAGATGTCAGAAAATTCACGCTTTCTTGTACCTACTATCTCTCTCACATGCGGAAACACTTTACTCAAGAACGAAGCTCAATTGCAATCCAAAGTCCAAAGTTCCAAACTTCCAATTGCCGCAATACTTTGGCTGCAAGACCCTTATAAAAGCATAGAGCATAAGGATAAGCCACGGCCCACGGTGTTCAGTGGTCACAGCCTACAGCCTGGAAAGACATCTAAATTTGTGAATTTAATGAGGGACCTGCCCAGCGGGCGGGTTGGAAATACGTCCTCTTCCAAAAGGTCTAGCTCTCAGTAGGCCTAGAAAAACAAGTGCAATGTACCGAACCTTTTCTACTCACATCCCTGTCAAAAAGCACGGTGAATGTGAGCGCCTATAGAATCATGGATGCAATCGGTAATAGTTTCTGCAAATGGAGCAACTTGCAAGACAGAAGCGAAGTCAAGCTCTGCCCGGGGATGATCTAGGCTACACAATGAAAGATGTGAACAGGAGAAACGAAGGCTGGGGGAGCAACGTACCCAATTAACGGCTATAGCTAGAAGACAATGCTACAATCAACGATTGCAAGCACCATGCATACGTCGATGTATCGGTTGGTGGCCTTTGGACGAACTAAACTTTTCAGCGAAAAGACTGCACCTTCAGCCACACGTTTCTTCGTTAACATGTCTCTTTTCATCAATCCATGAAACCTCCGACTATGCGAGCCTCCATGATCATAGAACTAGTCAATGCAACACTTTCTAGATTACAAGGGCCACAATAACTTGTGAGCCCGTTGGTCTATCTCACATCACTAATGTGATGAAATTTTAGTCACCCGTTTTGCTTGCAATCG
This sequence comes from Dipteris shenzhenensis, assembly GCF_047967505.1. NCBI lineage: Eukaryota > Viridiplantae > Streptophyta > Polypodiopsida > Gleicheniales > Dipteridaceae > Dipteris > Dipteris shenzhenensis. The sequence goes on from NC_141607.1 coordinate 24,790,252, forward strand.
AATTCTAAGGCATGTTTTCAAAGCATTAGCAACTCATACATGTCTAAAGCCCTTATCACATGGTGGGAAAAAGGTTTTAGTGGGAAAAGTCAATTCCCCATGATGAATATCATATTGTTTAGAGGAAATGTGGAGTAGATGTCATTTTCAACCTTTGAAAGCTTCACTAATTCCCTTTTCCCACAAATCCCTTGCTCCCGGGTTTTGTGGGAAAACAATTGGGAAAAAAGGTGGGGACCACATGCCTTCTTGGCCAGAATTCCCACCATGTTATAAGGCCTTAAGATAACCCATCAAAACTTTATCATTTTTCTTTTAGGGAAGATGCCAAATACAATCAGTGAACCTTTATTCAATTTCAATTTTGTATTGCATCTTCTCCTTCATTGATAATATAACATGTGGGTCTAAGAGAAGGGTTTTGTCAATTGGCTAAATGTACAAACATTTACATCATACCTAGAAAAAAGACCCTATTATGGGGAGCTTTTTATAAGTTTATGTGCACTCATTATATAGGCCTAAGATTTATAAATAAGGGGGCCTTTATAATACCATGTGAGTATGTATGCTTTATAGGATTTCTCTATAGTGAAACTCCTTGAGTCTCATTGAGATGCTTTTTGTCCATGAGCATCGTGACATTTGGACCATCAAAAGACGTACCCCTCCCTTAAGGACATTAAATAACATCAATATTTAAGGAATCCCATTATGATGCTAGTATCAATCTCTTAGGTATCTCATGATATGACATTTAAGCTCATAGTAGGGACATGAGATCCTTAACAGTATCACTATCCTTAACGAGACACATAGGATCAATATCTTATCCGTTATGCTATGGATGGCAACTAGGGGCAATAATCATGATCTCATTGCATCAACAATAAATGTAAGAAACGAGGCACAAAGGCAAACACCTTGCTCGTCAATATTGACATATATGTTACAAGTAACGACAACATGTCTTCCACCATGATAGCATCAAGTTGCATAGTATTATGGTATTGAAGGTCTTAATGAACAAAAAATTTATAACATACATCATAACATTATTGTTGAACATACCCACATGATACCATTATTGTCAAAAATTCTAGGATTTTCTAGGAATTCTACACAATAACACAAAGCACCCATAGACGCGCACACAGACGCGTTTCCTTAACTTTAAAAAAACTTACAGGTGCATCTATTTACACGTTTATTAGTGCATCTACAGACCCACGTCTATGGGCACATCTATATAATAGACAGACGTGCCTATAGACACGTTATTAGACACTCTATAGAAATTATAAAAAAATAGAAAGACGCGTTGATAAACGCGCTTATATGCTATACTCTACATAATATTTTTTAAAAATAGAAGCAAAATTTTGTGTGGTTGAAAAAAATGCTATGTATGTTGCGTGGTTATAAGAATCCCATTTCCACAGTGTGCAATTCAATTCTTACAAACAACTGCATGTTAATTAGCATGGTTGGCATTTTAATTAGCATGATTCCAAGCATGTTTATAGCCGATAATTATAATTCCAAATAAAACATTACAACTCCAAAAAGTTTAGTTCACAAGACATTTATTGATAGAACGTTGCACAAGGAAATTGAAAGCCAAAAAAATAAAAGGAGCGTATATTAAATCATAGACCAAAAAGTGCTTGTATGGACATATAGCACCAAGCCAAGCCACGTCCTGTGGCTTCAAGTACAAAAAATAAGAGGAGTGTATAGACAAGAGAGGCACGAAGCTAAGCCAATGGCTTCAAGTACAAAAAAGAGTAGCTAGCACTACTTCTATAACTAATCTAAGTCATCCGCATCCTCGGTAATCTTTATTTACAATATTGACATTATTTAAGTACTTTTAAATACCTGGGGGGGTGCTCTAGTAGCCCGGATATACTGCTCCTCAGTAATCAACTCGTCATCATAGAAGTACCTCTACAAGATTATGGAGGGGTTAGTACAAAGAAACAACCTCCTAATAAACCACATAAATAGAATATAATTTGAGATCGATACTTACGAATTGGGCCTCCCATGATTCAATACCCCCTACTCCAAAATGCACGTTTTCATATTGCTCCATTTGGATCCTTCGTGCCTCCACATGTTGTAGACTAGGGTCCGCCTTCGCTGCCTTCATTGCTTTCTTTCACTCACGCTTATGAGTAGTGTGGGGCTGGCCCCTTGGTGGGGTTGACCTCCCTCTCTCCTGGCAATCTTGGTTGGTGCATGCCTCTTAAGCCAAGATTATTTATTGGCAAGTATAATAACAATCTTTGACTTTGCCCATTTATCTGTGAACTCAACATTGGGGGGATTGGGATACCTAGAGCGTACAACAGTGATGGTCTCATCAGCTTACTTTTTTTATTGCTCTGTGTATGGAATAAAGCAATTCTGTAGTTGTTAGCAACAACTATAGAGCGCATGATGGCCATGATGTCCTTCCCCCGTGCATCCATCAAGATGCCTCCTGTCTAAGTGATTTCATAGAAGATCATACCATCACCCTCTAGCACATCTGCACCATCTGAATCATCCCCGCCCCCACCATTACCCCCCCTCAAAGCACTGTGCCATGCATCCCCCACTACTCTCCTTGTTACTATGCCTGCTACCCTGTCGTGAAGGAGCTAGTACGCTGGCCGCTCGTATCTGGAGAAGCGACTCTCGACTACATAGGAGTACGCTGGTGGCTCTACGAGGCAAAAGGGCCTCCTAATGGTAGGGGAGAAGGGAGTGCTGATGATCGGGGAGAAGGGACTTTAAACTATAGGGGAGAAGGGACTCCTGATGATTGGGGAGAAGGCTCGTGGCTCTATTGCATGCTGGGCTGTCTCGACTCCACATGAGTAATCTCAGATGGTGTGGGGTTAGGGTATAATTGCTGAGGAGTGGGAGGGTGCCCCAAAATGTTATATAACTCCCAAAAGTTGGCATCCCGAAGATCAGGCGAGGAGCTTCCTGCCCACATGATGAACTGTAGAAAAGAAAAGAAGAAGATTATCATCATGCATTGCCTCTTTCCATCATGCATGGCCTCTTTCCATCATGCATGCAATCATTGGGGCAAGAGAAAAAATACAGTGATAGCTTGACATTGAGCAAGCATTTATAGGCTCTTGCATTCTTTGAATTAGAGTGACAGAAGTCTGTATATGCTTGCTCAATGTTAGGCTATTGAAGCTTCACGTGGGTGGAAAAGAGAGAAAGAAAGAAAAAGAGAGGAAAAAAGATAGGAAAAGAGAGGGGAAAAGAGAGGGGAAAAGAGGGAAAAAAAGAGGAGAAAAGAGAGAAAAAGAGAGGAGAAAAGAGAGAAAAAGAGAGAAGGGGAGAAAGGAGAAAAGAGAGCAAAAGAGAGGAAAAGGGAGGGGGAAAGAGAGGAAAAGAGAGAAGGAAAGAGAGGAGCAAAAAGAGAGAAAAAGAGAGGAGAAAAGAGAGAAAAAGAGGGAAAAAGAGAGGAGAAAAGAGAGAAAAAGAGAAGGAAAGAGAGGAGAAAAGAGAGGAAAAGAGAGGGGGAAAGAGAGGAAAAGAGAGGGGAAAAGAGAGAAGGAAAAGAGAGGGGAAAAGAGAGGGGGAAAGAGAGGGGGAAAAGAGAGGGGGAAAAAGAGGAAAAGAGAGTGGAAAAGAGAGAGGAAAAGAGGGGGGGAAAGAGAGGAAAAGAGAGGGGAAAGAGAGGAGAAAAAAGACAGAAAAAGAGAGGATAAATGAGAGAAAAAGAGAGAAGGAAAAAGAAGAGAAAAGAGAGGAAAAGAGAGGAGAAAAAAGACAAAAAGAGAGAAAAAAGAGAAGGAAAGAGAGAAGAAAATAGAGGAAAAGAGAGGGGAAAACAGAGGGGAAAAGAGAGGAAAAAAGATGAGAAAAGAGAGAGAAAAAAAATGCTCCATCATGCATGGCCTCTTTCTTTATCTCGCCCTCATGCAATCACTTATTTCCATCATTCATGCAATCCCTTATTTCCTCACGAATGCTGAAGGCATTGAAAATTCAACTTAAACATCCATGCAAAGGAAAAAGAAAGAGAAGGAAGGGGAAGGGGAAGGGGAAGGGAAAGGGGAAGGGGAAAGGGGAAGGGGAAGGGGAAGTGGAAGGGGAAGGGGAATGAAACATAAGAAAACTCTCGGAGCGCATCTATAGATGCATCTAACAGTGCGTCTATAGGTGCGATTGCTTGTTTTCCAAAAAATTAGACGCATCTATAGATGCACTCCAACAGACGCTTTAAAAAAAGAAGGTGAAAAGGACATGCACCCGACCCCAAAAAGAAAAACACTAGTACCAAAAATATCCCTTCCGTGCATACGACAAAGGATGAGTCCAAGGAGAACAACTTCTAAAGAAGACCAACCACCAAGAGAATTACCTTGGATAGAGGTATGGACGCTTCTTGCCTTTCTTCAAAGTTGCTTCTCCTTCTTCTCTTCCTTGTTCACCCTCTTCTCTTTGTATGCTTGGGGATGAGTGTGTAAGCCTAAGGGTGAGTGTGTGTGCTTGGAGATGAGTGTGGATACCTGGAGATGTGTGTGTTAATAGGAAAGCAAGCTGCGCAATGCTAAAAGTATCATATCGAATGCAAGCACGCTAAAAGTAGGTTTGAAAATCAGTTTGTAGTCTGCACGTCTAAAAGAGCGGCAAAAAGCGTGTCTATTAGAGCATCTATCAACGCATCTAAACTATGTTTTAGATGCACCTATAGATGCATTTCACAATACAAACATGGTGTTAGACGTGCTTTTAGATGCTACATAGACTTTCTCATTAACTACTCAAGGAAGAACACATTTTTAGGGTTGTTTATCTATAGGATGTCTTCATCTTAAACAAGTAGCTCCAGTGAGGATGCATCCCTCTATATCCACCATCGTGAAATGTGGTTGCAGCAAAAAATCAAATGTATGTGTGATCGATGTCGAGGAAACATGTATCATGCACGTAGAATTACACTCAATCACATCTCAAAGTATGGAGAATGGAATGCGACCATATCTCAGGTAAGTGTTAAAGGGTTGATGTTGATTGAGATACCTATGGGTGTTCATGTGTTTGATATATGATCCTTTTTTAATTTGATACAGGATGCAGTGCCACACCCATACATGTTGTCTTATTCTTGTTCATGAGGAGGCGAAGCATCGGTGATATGACGTGGGATCTTCAGGAGAGATCGTTATGGATGCATGGAGTGATGGTGATAGTAGCCCTCCACCATTACCTCATGAGGTCATCAAGGAGGAGGTGTTTGATGATATGGTGCAGGATTTTGGTGCAGGATTTATATGTCCATCAATCCTCAGGTAGGGATGATAGCATGGAACAGGACGATCTTTTTACTGCAACATCAACTCCACTATTTGAGGGGTGCACTATTTGAGGGATGGAGCAATGCACGTTTGAATGCATTACTCAAGTAAGCTTTCAAGTCCATTTTGCAAACATGGTGAATTATGCTAGTGGGTCAATTACTCGAATGCTTTTTCTCATTTATGGTCTTCACATGTAGGCTATTGTGTAAAATGCCTCCAAGGGAGAATAAATTACCGACCTCAAGAGATATGGCAAGGCAACATGTGAACTCTCTTGGAGGATTGGATTACACGTGCATCCATGCATGCATCAACGATTGCATACTGTTTCGTGGACCACATAAGGATGCAAGAGAGTGTCCTACTTGTGGAGAGGCAAGATATAGAGTAGATCTCAAAACTTTGGATGTGACACATAAGGTTCTGCAATATTTTCCCATAATTCCTCGCCTCCAATATATGTTCAAGTGCAAATCCATTGCAGAACTCATGTCATGGCATTCCTCCCATCGATCAACCGATGGCAAGTGAAGAACTCCCATAGACACTCTTGCATGGAAGCATATTGAAAACAAATGGCCAAGCTTCAAGGAAGAACCTAGGAACTTGAGACTTGGATTGGGTATCAACAATGTGAATCCATTTGGTCTCAAAAGCACCTCTTACAGTGTATGTCTAGTGATATTGGTGAATTATAATCTTCCACCCTCTATGGCGATTAAGAAAGGAAACGTTATGTTATCCCTTCTACTTCCAGGGAAACATAAAGTCAAAAATTCTGATGTTTATTTGGAGCGTTTGATTGATGAGCTAGAGGTACTTTGGAGAGGTATTGAGGTGCATGACGTGAGCAGGCCTCCCTTCTCACAAGACTTCAACTGCAAAGCAGTCTTGATGTGGATGATGCATGACTTCCTGAGAGTGCTCTTAACAGAAGCAAGAACGGAAGAAGGAGAGAGAGAGACAGAGAGCCACACAAGTTTTGGTGGGTGCAGAACCACCCTAATCTTCTTTTTCATTCATTTATATATGTGTTTGAGTATTGTACATAACTGGGGTTAAGGCACAGTGACCTTTAACCCCACAACCTCCCACTTAAAGGACAATGTGCCTTTAAGGGAGAACAACCAGTGAGCATACTATCCAATGCCCATTAATACACGACAATACTCAAACCGCTGACTAGGTAGACTCTTCGTCAACATATCTGCAGGGTTATCATCTGTATGAACCTTGACAAGCTCTATGCGCTTGTCCTCAAGTACCTCCCTGATGAAATGATACCTGACCTCAATGTGTTTGGTCTTTGCATGAAAGACCGGATTCCGTGCTAGCTGAATAGCACTCATGGAATCACTATGCAATGTCGGTACACCTGTATGAATCCCCAAATCTCCCACTAGCCGATCAAGCCATATAGCCTCCTTGCAACCCTCTATGGCTGCAACATACTCAGCCTCTGTGGTAGACAAAGCAATGCACTTCTGTGCACGAGACATCCACGACACTGCACCACCTGCAAAGGTGAACACATAACCGGAAGTGGATCTCCTACTATCCACATGCCCTGCATAGTCTGAATCTGTGTACCCAAGTACACGCATGTCTCCTTTACCAAAGCAAATGCACATCTCCTTGGTACCCTTCATGTACCTCATCATGCACTTAACTGCCTCCCAATGCCTCTTTCCTGGATTAGCCATATACCGGCTAACAACTCCCACTGCAAATGCAATGTCTGGTCTAGTAGCTATCATAGCATACATAAGACTCCCAACTGCTTATGCATAAGGAACCTTGGCCATCATGGCCCTCTCCTCATCTGATTTGGGACTATCTATATGACTCAGTTTCACATATGGAGGCAATGGAGTACTCACTGCCTTCCCCCCCTCCATATTGAAACGCTGTAATACTTTTGTAACATACTCTTTTTGTGAAAGCCAAAGGAGTTTCCTACTCCGATCACGCGTGATGCGCATACCAAGAATATGACCTGCAAATCCCAAATCCTTCATATCAAAGGCCTCATGCAACTTGGCCTTTAATGCATCTAGCTCATAAGTATTCTTGCTAGCCAATAACATATCATCCACATATAGTGCCAGGATTATCAGGCTACTATCCTTAGCCCTTTTAGTGTAGAGGCAGTGATCAATTTCACTCCTTCTAAAACCCTGGGATCGAATGAAAGCATCAAACTTCTGATACCATTCTCTAGGTGCTTGCTTAAGACCATAGAGACTCTTTTTCAGCTTGCAAACTAAATGCTCTTTGCCCTTTTCTTCAAAGCCTTTCGGCTGCACCATGTAGATGTCCTCATGCAAATCCCCATGCAAGAAAGCTGTCTTGACATCCATTTGCATAAGCTCCATATCCTGTATTGCCACTAGTCCAAGCATGCATCTAAGTGTGGTCATCTTCACAACCGGAGAGAATATCTCATCAAAGTCCACACCCTTCTCTTGCTTGAACCCTTTAGCAACCAAACGGGCCTTGTACCTAGGCACATCATCACCTGTGACCTTCATTTTGTAGACCCATTTACATGGCAATGCTTTCTTTCCATGTGGCAAAGAAACCAAGTCCCAAGTTTTATTCTTCATAAGTGAACTCATCTCTGATTGCATAGCATACTCCCACTTGCGTTGATCCTCACGCATCATAGCCTCTCTGTAGCAAGAAGGCTCCCCGCAATCAGTAAGCATCACATAGTCTACCCCTGGAACAAACCTATCAGGCGGTCTAGACACTCTAGATGATCTTCTCAATGGCATTTCAGCTTGCTGTCCCACTTGCATATCAGCCACATTTGGCTCATCATTTCCACCAATAGATGATCCATCATCTACCCTTGATTGTATACCTATGGGAGTACTTGGTTGTACCATTTCTTGCACATTTGGTGCATGGACAGCTTGCTGCCTATCAACATGTGCAGGTGGATTCACATCCTGGAAAGTGATTCTCCTCATTTCCACATCCCTCATGGGTGCCTTATGCATATTCTTCTCATTGAAGACCACATCATGGCTGCGTATGATCTTCTTTGCTTCTGGATCCCAGAGACGATAGCCCATCTCTCCACTTTCACCATAACCTAGAAAGATGCATTTCCTAGACTTAGGATCTAGCTTCTTTCGAAGCTCTTTTGGCACATGTGCATATGCCTCACACCCAAATATACGCAAATGAGAGTAAGAGGGCTTCTTGCCACTCCATGCCTCTTCAGGAATACCACCATCCAAACTCTTACTAGGTGATCTATTGATCACATGCACTGCAGTCTTCATTGCCTCAGCCCAAAAACCACCAGAAAGACTTGCATTGGAAAGCATGCATTGCAACCTTTCTTGAATGGTACGATTCATCTTTTCTGTAACTGGATTTTGCTCTAGAGTACGAGGGGATGTAAGCTCCCTCTTAATCCCACGAGTATCACAGAAATGCTGAAAGTCATGAGAGAGATACTCTCCACCATTGTCAGTCCGTAGGCATTTAAGCGTTCTACCTGACTGATTCTCAACCAAGGCCAGCCATTTCTGAAATACCTGGAATACATCACTCTTCCGAGCTATAGCATAAGCCCACACTTTCCTAGTTGCATCATCAATGAATGTCACATAGTATTCAGCCCCGCCTAATGACCGTGTAGGCATGGGACCACATACGTCTGAATGCACCAAATCAAGCTTTTCAAACTCTTTCTTTCCCCTTCTTTTATGGGCTGATTTAGTTTGCTTCCCATAGAGACAATGCTCACAAAATTCAAAATCAGAGAAACTCAAATGCGGTACATAACCCAAACGGCATAAGAGTTTCATTCCATTCTGGCTCATGTGCCCCAACCTGCAATGCCATAGAGAAGTGCTTGGCTGCTCAGTTATTGCAACAACATGATCAAATACCCCTGATACATGTAAGGGATACAAAGTCCCACACTTGGCACCCCTGGCCAAAAGCATAGAGCCCTTTTGAATTTTCCAACTCTGAAAGCCAAAAGTGGTGTGAAAACCAGCATCATCTAGCTGACCCACTGAAATAAGACTCTTGGTCAGCTTAGGCACATGTCTCACATGTTTCAAAACAAATGCAGACCCATTTGCAAAAGAAAACTTTATGTCACCTGCTCCCACTATGTCACATGCATAGTCATTTCCAAGATGCACACAACCTGTCTTTCCACTGTCATAAGTGGAGAACCATTCCCTATGGGGAGTAACATGGAATGAAGCACCAGAATCCAAAATCCAATCCTGGGAATATGCATCATCTGAAGTGGTAAGCAACTCTGCAGATAAAGTAGACATGAAGAGAACATCATTGTCACTATCATGTGTGACTGCATTGATCTCCTCGATCTTCACTTTTCCTTTGTCCTCCCTTGGACTCTCTTCCTTTTGATTTGCACCCCAATTTGCATTCTTTTTCTTATCCTTTTGCTCTCTTTTCAGCTTGTAGCAATCCTTTTTCATATGGCCCTTCTTGCCACAATGGTAACACTCAATGTTCCGTGCCCTGGATTTGCTACGAGACTTCCCTCTTTCTTGGGACTTCCCCCTGAATTGTGATCTGCCCCTTTGCACATTTAAGGCTGCATCTTGCTTGTTGCCATCCATAGACTTCCGTCTAATCTCCTCGGCCAACAAGCTACCCACAACATCATCAAATTTCAGTACTCCACCAGGTGCAGAGTTATTGACAGCTGTACGGAAGGTATCCCATGAGGATGGCAATGAACATAAAAGAAATATTGCCTTAGTCTCTGCATCAAAATTCATTTTCTGAGCCTGAATCTGGCTGAAAATAATGTTGAATTCATTCAAATGAGAAGCAATGGAGACCCCTTCCTTCATCTGCAGCTCAAACAACCTCTTCATGAGGTAAACTTTATTAGAGGCAGTTTCCTTCTCATAAGTGGCACACAGTTTCTTCCACAAATCTTCCGTAGTCTGCTCATTTACTACTGTGAAATAAACTGACTCTGCAAGATGAAGTCTAATAGTAGACTTTGCTAATGCATCCAACTCATTCCAATCATCCTCAGACATATTTGCAGGCTTAGCTTCAATCCCTGCCAAGGGTTTAATCTGCTTCTTTTGAATAAGCACATCCCTTATTTGTTCTTTCCACAAAGAAAAGTTTGTCCCATCAAACTTTTTAATGCTGAAAAACTCCTTTTCAGGCATGGAAGAGGATGCCATGATGCAAATAAAGCAAAATCCCAAATGCTAGTGCCTGCAAGAGAGAATCACACCAAATACTAGGTGCACCCAAATGTGTATGCCACAATAGACTGAAATATCACCAAAGCTCAAAGCTCAAAGCATCAAAAGATGCATCTGACTCATGTGCATATACTATGCATCCATATGAGCAAATCTGGCCCAAAAGAAAATGCCAATAAGTGCCAAATGACTCAAGCATAAACAGTGTCCACTGGCATATGCATCAATAACGTCTCATCCAAGAGAGCATAGCACTATCAGTGCGTCACTTGCAATGTGTCAAAGCTGTCCCTCAGCATAAAATAGCATCCATGTGCAAAGCGTCCATAAAAAATAGCATCCCACAAGGCAATTCGGGCCTATCAGTGCATCCAATAAGGACCACAATGCATCCAAATGGCCTATAAATCATCCACTGCAACCCAATGCATACCACGAATGAGCGCACACTGCTCAAACTGCAACCAGAGTGATCTGCATAAGGTATGCTCAAGAAATCATAGTCCCACGGTAATGAGCGCTACTGAAAATAGAACCTGAGATGCTTCAAAACATGGGCGCCATTGCATAATCGGACTCAGCAAGAAAATCTGCAAATATCTCTCTTCTGCCAGAACTCCAAAATCCCAACCGATGAATGAGAAATGGGAGTCAACACTTATCCACTGCCATGTGGCATAAATCTAAGGTTTCAAAACATTAGCATGAAAAATGCATAACAGAGAGACGAAATCGAATACACAGAGATTTATAACTCTGAAAATCCTCCACTGAATCACGCAAGAACTGATAGGTAGGGGTTTTTGGGCGTCCGGAACGCAATGGGACAGACGGTTTTGGAAACCGTGGTCTCAATCACTGGGTCCAACACACGGACTGAAAAACGTTTTTGGAAACAGAGCTATCTGTGAACTCCACCGGAGTGCGAATGATGAGCAACATAGAAGTTTTAGGACCTCCTGAGTCCACCGGAACTGACAAATCTGCAAATGGTTGCTCCAAACTTGAGTTCCAACACCCGGGCAAAAAACGCAGGAATTGACACAGTGAGTCAGAAATCCACTGAAATGATCTCAGATTCAAGAATGAAGGTGTTTCCAAGATCCTGAAGTAATGTGGACACCAAAAGCAAGCAATAGTTGCCTCCACAAGTCAATACGGAGTCTCTGTCATCGAACGGAACAGGGAAAAGCTCAAAAAACGACTTTTTCTTTGAAAGCTCTTAATAGGCTCTCAAAAACACTTCGTAAAGCCAAAGTGACTTTTCCAAAGGTTCCTCCAAGGTCTCTGCACACTCGGATGCAAGTAAAGTCACCCACAAAGCTTCCCACAAAGCTTCTCCTTCCTCCCACAGAGCTGCTGAGCTTCTAAGCATTCACGCACGCTCAGCTAGATCACCCGAGCTCTGATACCAGTTGAGAGTGCTCTTAACGGAAGCAAGAACGGAAGAAGGAGAGAGAGAGACAGAGAGCCACACAAGTTTTGGTGGGTGCAGAACCACACTAATCTTCTTTTTCATTCATTTATATATGTGTTTGAGTATTGTACATAACTTGGGTTAAGGCACAGTGACCTTTAACCCCACACTTCCTAGGCTATGGCGAGTCCTCAAGTAAGCATTTAACTTTTAATTATGAGTAGGCAATCAACATGGCACCCTAAACCCACCCTCAGGGGATTCATTCTTAATACAAGGGGGACGTCACGTGTGTGCATGAACGTCTTCAAGAAAACCTCTTATATATGGTCCATGTAGCATAATAAAACACCCCTATTTAAGCTAATAAGGATACTACCAAAAGAACACTATGTCCCCCCTTTCCATAAATCTACATTCTTTCTCAATTATTTAGATTAGACCATAAGAAAATTTATTTGATAGTGATTAGACCATCTTCAAATACTCACCAATGGGTAATATTCATTTGTTTCCTTACCATGGCCTAAAATTAGCCATAGGTTAGGGTTAGTTCATGCACACTTGTACATGATCGATTATCACTAGTCAAATGTGTATGTGTGTGTACTTTCCCTACACCCCTCCTCTTCCCCTCCATAGATGTTAAGGCTCCCCTAACTTAAATTTAAGATTGGGAAAAACTAAAAAAGGCCCCCACCCCTAATGTATAAGCTTATCCCTCATTAAAAAAAAAAAACCTATTGTACACTCACATGATATCATAAGTTTCTCCTTGTGAATACCCTGGGAACCCACCTTTCTCTCTTAATTGCATCTATTGTTCAGGTCTCAATACATTGGTACCATGCATGTCCTGTTTGTGGTCCTTCTCTAGTTGCCTCATGGGCAGTATGCATTGAATAAGGCCATCTATGAGAATCACCATCGATTTCTCCCACCTGATCATCCTAGATATGTTGCCCCTTGGAATGAAGTCACCCCATAGTCACTCACTGCAAGAGATTCGATGAGAATTTGGGATGGTTCCACGACTCCTCCACCAGTTGGCATGAGCTGGTAAGGGTTTGTAACTATTGTGCGGTATATTGAATGGAAATAAAGATTGCACATTAACACCATCTTTTGTTTAGATACTCCATCTTTTATCGACTACCATATTGGTCCCACCTCAAGATCAATCACCTGCTTGATCTCATGCATATCTTCAAGAATGTGGCATCTACCATTTGGGAATATTTGAATGGGACACGAGATTCCGTAGGCATAAGGGAGGATCTACGTACCACAGGGAGCTTGGCCACAAGAGAGGCCAAATGGACATGTCTTTTTACCCCATGCACTGTGGAGGTTATCAAAGCTAGAGATGGTGGCGGTGAAGTGAGCTATCACTACAATTTGTACTCCCACTGGATGCATGAGGTGTTTGAAGGGGGCCTTTACAAATAGCAAGAAAAGAGGTGTAGAGCAATTATATAGCTTGAAATCTCATAATTGGCACAAGATGCTCCAAGTAAGTATTTTATTAGCATAATCTCTTTTTCCTTCCAAATTTGTGAGTGAATTAGAAGCAACTAATCAATCATTCCTCGTGTGTTCAGTTCATACTACCCACTACTAGCATTTCTCGTAGTGCATCGAAGGACGTGAAGGATTGTATTTACAAGATGGGCGAGCATGTGAGGTACTTTACAGGATACAAAATGTGAAGTGTATCAATGCTCCATGCAAAATTTTCATATTGCTAATATGGTGTACTTTCCCTTTCTAGGTATGTGAGCTCAAAGGAAATAGATCCCACCATGCTTGAGAATGCTCAAGTTATGTTCGTGGAGGTGGTTTTTTTAGTGGAGGAGACCTTTCCATGTTCTATTCTCACAAGCAAACTACTGGATCAAATTGCTATATGTGGCACTGTACATGCACCATGGTTGTTCTTCTTAGAGCACTTCATGAATACTTTGAAGGGCTTCATGTAGCAAAATGCAAGGCTCGAAGGTAGCATGACTGAGAATTGATTCGTACAAGAGTCACTTGTATATATTTCTGAGTTTCTTGTTGATGTGGATAGCTATCTCCCACGACTATGGAGAGATGATGAAGACCTAAGGATGACCTCTATTGTGCCTCAAGGGAAAGGAAAAAGCAAAGTAATAGACACAGAGTTGCTTAATAATATCAACCTCTATTGCATGCTTAATAGTGATGTGATGAAAATATGGGTGACAAGATACGAGGATGCAAAGGCAAGAAGACAATGAGAAAGGGCCCTCTTTTGTACAGTACACCATAGATCTCATGTGCCATACACTCAGCATCTAAGAGCACTTCCAAATAATATTCATGTCGATTGGCTACTTGACAAAATGGAGAGAGCAAAGAGAGACGAGGGGATGCATATCACAATGGAAGAATGGGAGTATGCTAGAGGATGCATGAGCAAGGTCGGTATATAGAATGTTATGCATAAGTTAGGAGCTTTCAACAATTTATATTGCTTATTCAATTGATTTTGTCTTGGTGTAGTATACTATGTTCAATGCTATATGGTGTGAGGGCAAGCATTTTTAGACACAACAGATTGATGATAAGAGAAACACACAAGATTGCGGCATCATTGCTAGCTTTGAGGGAGCCAATGGAGCCTTGGATGATTATTGTGGCATAATACAAGATATTATTAAGCTTGAATTTCGATGCTTGTTTGTGTATGTTTTGGATGTTAAGTGGTTTAAGGACATGGTGGAAAGAGGCCCTAATGCAACAATCAAATGCCATGTAAGTGGCTTTGTTACTATTTACTCCACAAAGTTTTTGGCTATTTTATGAGACTGGGGTTCATATACAGTTGCATGGATACACTGATGCTGATTGGGCTGGTAGTATTTCTGATAGATGATCTACTAGTGCATATGTGTTCTCTTTTGGGAGTGCTGCAGTCATGTGGAGGAACAAGAAACAACCTACAGTTGCCTTGTCGAGCACAGAGGTTGAGTATAGGGCTACAGCAATGGCTACATGTGAGGCAGCTTGGTTGCATAAGCTACTTAATGATATGCATCAGTCTACATATGGGTCAATTGCCATTTATTGTGACAACATGAGCAATATACACTTGGCAAATAACCCAGTCTATCTGCTATAACAAAGCACATTGAGGTGCATTGTCACTATGTGCAGGAGAAGGTTCTAGTAAGTTTCATTGATCTAGTTTATGTCAGAACAGAGGATTAGGTAGCTAACATATTCACGAAGGTATTGGGCATAGAGAACCTACCCAAGTTCAGAGCCTTGCTTGGTGTGCAAGAATTAGGATTGAGCTTGAGGGGGAGTGTTGAGACATCGAGCTCCACTCATGATATGCTAGGGTGACCATTGTGCATTTATGTCACCAACTTGTTAGCTGCAGATGCGGTTGG
The DNA here is from genome assembly GCF_047967505.1 of Dipteris shenzhenensis. Taxonomy (NCBI): domain Eukaryota; kingdom Viridiplantae; phylum Streptophyta; class Polypodiopsida; order Gleicheniales; family Dipteridaceae; genus Dipteris; species Dipteris shenzhenensis. Next base: position 24,805,634 of record NC_141607.1, read on the forward strand.
TACACCACCCATGAATAATAGCTGGATGATAGCTATTTTTATGTACTCTAGTTAGTGGCTTAGTTAGTATGCCACCTTAGTTAGCTGAGTTCGGTTTGAGACCCACATATAGGGGTTCACGTATTCCGTTTGTACTTAGAGAGTTCTTTTGGTTTTCACAACTAAAAAGGGGAAAACTATTTTCAGCCTCCACCTATGTGTATTCCCCCATTGTGTATGTGAGAAAGCTGCAAGTGAGACTCCTTCCTTCTCTCCCACTCTCTTCACATACCCGACTCATCATCAAGGCTCTGTTCTGAGCCACAGGATTCACCATCCACATAAGAGTGACCTGCATTCACATCAACCATGGGCTGATCTACTTTCTTTGTTCCTTTTCATGATACTTGCATACCACTATCTGCATTGCTTTGAGGAGATCCTCCTAATCTAAATGTGCTTGTCCATGGTGAAGTATGTGAACTATTGCTAGAGGATACTATAGCTCCAATAATATTTTGTGATTACTGCTGTGAATTCTGTGCGACATTACCATTTTGTGCATCTACATCATCAATCACATTTACTAGTATATACCAGCTGCTCATCTCATAAAAAAAAACATCTCTGCCTACTGTAAACTTACAAGTAGAAGGGTTATAGCATTTATACTCTTTTTGTTGTAGAGAATAACCAATAAAGATGCACTTCTCAGCTTTTGGATCCAACTTGGATCTCAACTCATCTGGCACATGAACATAGGCAATGCAACCAAAAACTTTCAAATGAGAAATATCTGGTTTCCTACCAGTATACCTCTCCTATGGTGTCATGCCATGTATTGCTGCAGTAGGAGTCCTATTCATTATGTAGACTGCTGTAGCAACTGCTTCAGCCCAGTAATAATATGGCATGTCTTTTTCATGGAGCATGGCACGAGATACCTCTCTAATATGCATGTTTTTCCATTCTAAAAGTCCATTTTGATGTGGGGTATGACTGCATGAATATTGCTACTTTATGCCATGCTCCTGTTGGAAACTTGCAAACTCATTTGAGAGGTACTCTCCCCCTCCATGTGACCTTAGGCATTTTATTTGTAGGCCTGTTTCTTTTTCAACCATAGCTTTAAAAGCTTTGAAATGCCCAAACACTTCACTTTTCTTTTTCATAAAATACACCCAAACTTTTCTGGTGTAGTCATCAATAAAAGTGGCAAAATAATGATAGCCTCCAATAGATGCAGCTTTAGTAGTCCACACATTAGAGTGGATTAATTCCAATGGTCTCTTACTCTCTTGAACATGTCTAGGAAATGGTTTCCTTGCTTGTTTTCCAAATTGATAGGCTTCATGTACTTTATGCATTTCTGCAACCTTGAACTTAGGCAATCCTGCAATAATATTTTGGGCCTGCATTAATTTAAGTCACTGTACATTAACATGACCAATGTGTTTCTGCCAGATATCAATATCTGCAACTACACCGGTCCCATGTGCAAACATTGATACACTCAATTCAGGCATGTCTGCATCCAACGTAAACATCCTGCCCTTCTTCTTCCCTTTTGCTATCAAGCGACCTTTATCTTTCATATCCTCAACAAAGCATCCATGAGGATTAAATCTGACCTGCAAGCCCTGCTCAACCATTTGACCAACAGAAACCAGGTTCTTGGTGATATTCGGGACATGAAATACATCAGACGCATTTCTTTTTTCCATCCTGCATAGATAAAGGAATTTTAACAATCTACACAATAGGATGCATAGCATCATCACCAATCTCCACAAATCCTGGTCTTTCCATTTTCTTTGCATCTTGCATCCATTATGCATGACTTGTCATGTGATTTGATACACCTGAGTCAACATACCACACATCATTACTTTCTTTTGCACTTGTCACAGAATTGGTCATGTGTTGCACCATAAATAGATGCTCATTTCTGTCATCGCCTTGTCTACTAGAGGATGCATAATTGCCTTGCTGCAATTTTTTAGTCATGATGTAATTCTGCTTTTTATAGTAGTCTTTAACCATATGACCCATTTTACCACAGTAGTAGCATTCAACATTGTTGTTTGCATTTTGGCCTCTCTGCCATCCACCATGACCTCTTTGGCTCCCCCTGCCTCTAAAGTTACCACGTCCTCCATAGGACTGGTTTTCATGAACCTCTTCTAGCATTTGAGTAGAAGACAGCTTCTTTTGAAGTTCCTCTTGAAGAAGATGCACCACCATTTCTCTGCTCTTCAGAAATTATAAGAGCAATCAACTCCTCAAAATCAGGAAAATTCTCACAGATGGCAATGGATGTCCAAAATTGTGCATAAGCCTTTCCTAGACCATTCAAGGTCACAAGAACTAAATCATCATCTTCCACTGGCAACACAATAGTAGAAGCAAGTGCATGTGCAATCTTCTTCACCTTCATGTGGTAGTCATTGATGCTCATATTTTCTCTCTGCATATTATGCAACTCCTACTTGAGCTGCCTTTTCCTGGCTTGCTTATTTGTGCTATACATTTTTGTCAAAGTATCCCACGCCTCCTTTGGCATGCTTGCATCCTGAATATGCACAATCATAGAATCTGAAATACTGATAGATAGCTAGTACATAACTTTTCTGGCTCTCTCATGCCAGCCTTTAAATGCCTGCAACTCCTGTTGATTGGGAACATTCAGAATAACTGGTTCTTGTTTAGTTCCAATAATGAACTCCCAATAGCCTTTTCCCTTAAGGAAATTCGTCATTCTAAACTTCCATGCTTGGAAGTTGTTCTTGTCAAGGTTTTCAGTGACAATCTGTGAAAGAGCATCATACGCCATTACAGAACACTGCAAAATATTCTGTCACTACAAGAAACTTCTACCTCACAAGGGCAAATCTGCAAAACTGATGAGAGTGGTATTTGACCATATAGTCACTTCCTAGTGATGATTATGCATCAACAGGCAATAAGAATGATTTTGTCACTCTCAATATCTCTGTGCATAGGCATATGATGTAATTTCTGCGATAACTTTTCACCAACCTATAGAACAGTGGTCACACAGCAAAAGCAGGGCACTTTCCTGAGTGCATGTGGAAAACTTTCACCACCAAAATGGGCCCCGAAATGGCCTCGAATCAAAAAAATGATTTCACCCAGGGCTTCGCCTATTCTCGTAGCATATACTACCCTCTCTCCACACCGCGAAGGGCATCCCAATCTGAGACAGTGCACTCTTGCACTTTCCAGCTGTACTACCTGCAGGGATTTGCTCCCAAACTCAAAAAAAAAGGAAAGCAACACTGATCCTCTTACTAGGACACCACAAACTTGGTTTGCTTTCTTGATATCCTTACCATGAACCAAGCTTTGATACCATGTGAAGAGAGTGGAAGAGAAGGAAGGAGTCTCACTTGCAACTTTCTCACATACACAATGGAGGAATATACACAAAGGTGGAGGCTGAAAATAGTTTTCCTCTTCTTAGTTGTGAAAGCCAAAAGAACTCTAAGTACAAAAGAATAGGTGAACCCTATATGCGGGTCTCAAACCAAACTCTTTTAACTAAGGTGGCATACTAACTGAGCCACTAACTAGAGTACATAAAGATAGTTGTCATTCAACTATTATTCATGGGCGGTGTACCAACCGCATCTACACCTAACAAGTCAGTGACATAAATGCACAACAGTCACCCTGGCATATCATGAGTGGAGCTTGATATCTCAACAGTACGATCTGCACTTTGACAGTCTATCACAAAGAAACCACTATTGTCTTTCCTCACTATAGCATGGGGACCATTGTAAATAGTTCTAGACCATTTTACATCAAGAATGAAATTACTAAATTGTCTGAAATCAATTTCATAGATTTTGCCTATGGTCCCACAACCCATAATAATCCAACTACGAGGAGAGAAGATAGGTATCTGAAGCACTTGCTTGGCTATCTTGTGTGAAGTTAGCCATGACTCCACAATCATATGTGACTCTTTTTGAATTGATGCATTCCATGCGAAAATGTTATCCATATGACCATAATGCACTGTACTTTTTTTACTACAAAAGAGCATCATTTAATTAATGAAGATGCATCTATTTTATAGCATATATTGCCACAAATAATTACTTAATTACATAAAGAGGTAAGAAACTTACATGCATCATACATCTAGATGATAACTCTTGCTCGCGCTCGTTTATTGTCTCTGCATCGCATTCGGCTTTACGTAGAGCCAATCAAGTGACATGTGAGTGGGGAGAAGGGCAAGATCCCATTGATATGGTTGTGCTCACCTGTGCATTACTCTGAATCTCATCCTTGCATTTATTCTTTCTGCTTTGGCCGCTTCATATCTCTCAATCCACTTTTGCATCTCCTTGCTATTGAGGATACAAAACTTATTGAATTTCTCTATTTTCTCTTCACTCATCATTCTTTCAATCCCTTTTCCTCGAGGAACCTCGCCAACAATGCAATCATCATCCTTGTTATGCCAAGCATGCAGCATATTGGGATCCATGGATGCAAGAAACTCCGTCATATATACTATTGACTCTTGCACAAGCCATTACTTTGCCATGCTTGCTTCCGATCTTGCTCTCTAATTTACAAATCCCTTCAAAGTTTTCATAAACTGTTCTAGAGAAAATATCCACCAACTATGAATGGTACCTACAATGGCCACCTCATCAACTATGTGCACAAGCAAGTGCACTTGAGTTGTTATAATGCTAGAGGAAAAGTTCTTCTCAAAGAAAGCATATGGCTTCAATGGAGTCTACCCTAGCCTTCTCGATGCTTGATATGGAGATCTCTTTTTGAGATATCCACCTATTTCATGTGCCCATGTAAGATATATTCATAATGAGTCTACAAATTATTCAACTTAAATTGAAGAAAATGCAATCAATGCAAGTTGATAGTAAGAATACCTCACAATACCACTGATCTTGAATATAGCATTTCTAACATCTTCTTGTAAGCACCCTTTCACTGTAATTAGGAGGATGAACTATCCAAGCAACAAAGAAGTCACGTCAATAATATAACATAATCATAATTACACTAACGCATCATGATTATCGGCACATGAATCCTACATCTTAGAATACCTGTAAGACCTTGTGCCAATCATGAGACTTGAGCCCACTAAGCTTATTGTCCTTTGTAAATGCTCCTTTCAAGCAATGCATGTACCCTATCGGTGTTTGAAAAGAGGCAATGTCTGCCTTGACTGCTACCTCCTCTCTCTTAGAGAGAATCCATGTTGCTTTTGGGAGGACAACTTTACGAAGATGCCCTTGAGTCCACAAATGAGGCATCCTATTCATAGAGCTCAAGTCTTCTCACACTCCTATTGTGTCTTTGGCACCAACCAAGTGTGCCTAAATAGTAGCCCCCACATTCTTGAAGATATGCATGGGATCCAAGAGATGATTGATTTCTAACTGACTCCAATGAGGAAGCTCGTGAAATATGGATAGCCTCTTCATACCAAGAGGAGGATCCTCTCCATTTGCCCTCAAAGCTTGAATTCAATCACTTGCCTTCAGATATGGTAGTAATGGATCAAGCTGGCCTCCACACGTGAGATGGTTCAACGGAAGGTATCGAGCATGACCTTCATAAACCATTTTCCTCATATGTTTGGAGTGTCATGCAAATGGTATCAAGCCCTTCCCACAAACAAAATATGCATGGTACCCACTTATTGCAAGTCCTACATGCGTTCATGAATGTGTTAGTATAAGAGATGCGCTAGAAAGAGAGTCATAAAAGTATCATTATACATGTAAAGGCACAACCATGTATCTACGCAACACTCTCCATATCCTGGGTGGTCATGCATGGTCCACATCAAGATTCCCCTGACCAAAGTGTCATTGGTATGTCTAGGAGATTTGGAAATATCAAAGACCTGCATGATGTAGTGGCCCTAAAAATAGAATCCATCATGTCCACCATACCTTGGTCATCATCTGGCATATCCAAGAGACTATCCTCTTTCTCAAAGTGTGAAGGTATATGCACACCCTCGCAACCCTCCTCATTTTGTCTCAAGGTTTTGTGTACATATAAGATCTTGTCTCAAGGTTTTATGTTGTGTACACATGCAATATTAATCATGAACTCAAATAGCATTAACTTACCAATGATCCATCACCACCTACACTACCAATGGTGAGTACTGGTGTGGACTCCTCCCCATACATCCACAAGTGGTGCATGACAATACGGGGTTGATGTCGTTCTTTTTACTTGTAATGAGTGCAATGATAATACAACCTCTGCCACTCTACACTCCTGTGCATTGGTGCATCATCTGATGAGCTTCCACTCGTCCCTTCCATCTACACACCTCTAAAATCACAACACAAAATGCAAGAAATTCACTCAAGATCCAAAAAATAGCCACCCATGAGCTCTTTCCTTCTCTTGCTAGATTTAGTGCCATTCGCTACATACCGACATTATACCGTGTTCCATCGCTATACAGAGTCGCTATATAGTGACAGAGCAATGTTGCTATATAGTGACACTAATAACTAAAACCCAAAACCCCGCTCGTCGCACCGCCACTCACAACTCTTTTGCGAGAAAAGCAAAAAACTCTCCTCCTTTGTTATATTTTCCTCCAACCTCTTCCCGACACTCCTCACCCCTAACGAGTACCTCTCCCAACACTTGTGCTCCCTCTCCACCCTTCTCCCTCTCTGCTCGTGTGAAAGGATGTTTGTCAAGAAGGTGTGCCTATTTAAGCAATGTAGGTTCATTTTTTATGAGATTTCATTTTGTGAGAGTTAAAGCTTAGAGTGCTCTCAACGGAAGCAAGAACGGAAGAGGGAGAGAGAGCGAGAGAGAGAGACAGAGAGCCACACAAGTTTTGGTGGGTGCAGAACCACCCTAATCTTCTTTTTCATTCATTTATATATGTGTTTGAGTATTGTACATAACTGGGGTTAAGGCACAGTGACCTTTAACCCCCACAACCTCCCACTTAAAGGACAATGTGCCTTTAAGGGAGAACAACCAGTGAGCATACTATCCAATGCCCATCAATACACGACAATACTCAAACCGCTGACTAGGTAGACTCTTCGTCAGCATATCTGCAGGGTTATCATCTGCTGTATGAACCTTGACAAGCTCTATGCGCTTGTCCTCAAGTACCTCCCTGATGAAATGGTACCTGACCTCAATGTGTTTGGTCTTTGCATGAAAGACCGGATTCCGTGCTAGCTGAATAGCACTCATGGAATCACTATGCAATGTCGGTACACCTGTATGAATCCCCAAATCTCCCACTAGCCGATCAAGCCATATAGCCTCCTTGCAACCCTCTGTGGCTGCAACATACTCAGCCTCTGTGGTAGACAAAGCAACGCACTTCTGTGTGCGAGACATCCACGACACTGCACCACCTGCAAAGGTGAACACATAACTAGAAGTGGATCTCCTACTATCCACATGCCCTGCATAGTCTGAATCTGTGTACCCAAGTACACGCATGTCTCCTTTACCAAAGCAAATGCACATCTCCTTGGTACCCTTCATGTACCTCATGATGCACTTAACTGCCTCCCAATGCCTCTTTCCTGGATTAGCCATATAGCGGCTAACAACTCCCACTGCAAATGCAATGTCTGGTCTAGTAGCTATCATAGCATACATAAGACTCCCAACTGCTGATGCATAAGGAACCTTGGCCATCATGGCCTTTTCCTCATCCGATTTGGGACTATCTGTATGACTCAGTTTCACATATGGAGGCAATGGAGTACTCACTGCCTTCCCCCCCTCCATATTGAAATGCTGCAATACTTTTGTAACATACTCTTTTTGTGAAAGCCAAAGGAGTTTCCTACTCCGATCACGCGTGATGCGCATACCAAGAATATGACCTGCAAATCCCAAATCCTTCATATCAAAGGCCTCATGCAACTTGGCCTTTAATGCATCTAGCTCATAAGTATTCTTGCTAGCCAATAGCATATCATCCACATATAGTGCCAGGATTATCAGGCTATTATCCTTAGCCCTTTTAGTGTAGAGGCAGTGATGAATTTCACTCCTTCTAAAACCATGGGACCGAATGAAAGCATCAAACTTCTGATACCATTCTCTAGGTGCTTGCTTAAGACCATAGAGACTCTTCTTCAGTTTGCAAACTAAATGCTCTTTGCCCTTTTCTTCAAAGCCTTCCGGTTGCACCATGTAAATTTCCTCATGCAAATCCCCATGCAAGAAAGCTGTCTTGACATCCATCTGCATAAGCTCCATATCCTCTGATGCCACTAGTCCAAGCATGCATCTAAGTGTGGTCATCTTCACAACCGGAGAGAATATCTCATCAAAGTCCACACCCTTCTCTTGCTTGAACCCTTTAGCAACCAAACGGGCCTTGTACCTAGGCACATCATCACCTGCGACCTTCATTTTGTAGTCCCATTTACATGGCAATGCTTTCTTTCCATGTGGCAAAGAAACCAAGTCCCAAGTCTTATTCTTCATAAGTGAACTCATCTCTGATTGCATAGCATACTCCCACTTGCGTTGATCCTCACGCATCATAGCCTCTTTGTAGCAAGAAGGCTCCCCACAATCAGTAAGCATCACATAGTCTACCCCTGGAACAAACCTATCAGGCGGTCTAGACACTCTAGATGATCTTCTCAAGGGCATTTCAGCTCGCTGTCCCACTTGCATATCAGCCACATTTGGCTCATCATTTCAACCAATAGATGATCCATCATCTACCCTTGATTGTATACCTGTGGGAGTACTTGGTTGTACCATTTCTTGCACATTTGGTGCATGGACAGCTTGCTGTCTATCAACATATGCAGGTGGATTCACATCCTGGAAAGTGATTCTCCTCATTTCCACATCCCTCATGGGTGCCTTATGCATCTTCTTCTCATTGAAGACCACATCATGGCTGCGTATGATCTTCTTTGCTTCTGGATCCCAGAGACGATAGCCCATCTCTCCACTTTCACCATAACCTAGAAAGATGCATTTCCTAGACTTAGGATCTAGCTTCTTTCGAAGCTCTTTTGGCACATGTGCATATGCCTCACACCCAAATATATGCAAATGAGAGTAAGAGGGCTTCTTTCCACTCCATGCCTCTTCAGGAATACCACCATCCAAACTCTTACTAGGTGATCTATTGATCACATGCACTGCAGTCTTCATTGCCTCAGCCCAAAAACCACCAGAAAGACTTGCATTGGAAAGCATGCATTGCAACCTTTCTTGAATGGTACGATTCATCTTTTCTGCAACTGGATTTTGCTCTGGAGTACGAGGGGATGTGAGCTCCCTCTTAATCCCACGTGTATCATAGAAATGCTGAAAGTCATGAGAGAGATACTCTCCACCATTATCAGTCCGTAGGCATTTAAGCGTTCTACCTGACTGATTCTCAACCAAGGCCAGCCATTTCTGAAATACCTGGAACACATCACTCTTTCGAGCTATAGCATAAGCCCACACTTTCCTAGTTGCATCATCAATGAATGTCACATAGTATTCAGCCCCGCCTAATGACCGTGTAGGCATGGGACCACATACGTCTGAATGCACCAAATCAAGCTTTTCAAACTCTTTCTTTCCCCTTCTTTTATGGGCTGATTTAGTTTGCTTTCCATAGAGACAGTGCTCACAAAATTCAAAATCAGAGAAACTCAAACGCGGTACATAACCCAAACGGCATAAGAGTTTCATTCCATTCTGGCTCATGTGCCCCAACCTGCAACGCCACAAAGAAGTGCTTGGCTGCTCGGTTATTGCAACAACATGATCAAATACCCCTGATACATGTAAGGGATACAAAGTCCCACACTTGGCACCCCTGGCCAAAAGCATAGAGCCCTTTTGAATTTTCCAACTTTAAAAGCCAAAAGTGGTGTGAAAACCAGCATCATCTAGCTGACCCACTGAAATAAGACTCTTGGTCAGCTTAGGCACATGTCTCACATGTTTCAAAACAAATGCAGACCCATTTGCAAAAGAAAACTTTATGTCACCTGCTCCCACTATGTCACATGCATAGTCATTTCCAAGATGCACACAACCTGTCTTTCCACTATCATAAGTGGAGAACCATTCCTTATGGGGAGTAACATGGAATGAAGCACCAGAATCCAAAATCCAATCCTGGGAATATGCATCATCTGAAGTGGTAAGCAACTCTGTAGATAAACTAGACATGAAGAGAACGTCATTGTCACTATCATGTGTGACTGCATTGATCTCCTCGATCTTCACTTTTCCTTTGTCCTCCCTTGGACTCTCTTCCTTTTGATTTGCACCCCAATTTGCATTCTTTTTCTTATCCTTTTGCTCTCTTTTTAGCTTGTAGCAATCCTTCTTCATATGGCCCTTCTTGCCACAGTGGTAACACTCAATGTTCCATGCCTTGGATTTGCTACGAGACTTCCCTCTTTCTTGGGACTTCCCCCTGAACTGTGATCTGCCCCTTTGCACATTTAAGGCTGCATCCTGCTTGTTGCCATCCATAGACTTCCGTCTAATCTCCTCGGCCAACAAGCTACCCACAACATCATCAAATTTTAGTACTTCACTAGGTGCAGAGTTACTGACAGCTGTACGGAAGGTATCCCATGAGGATGGCAATGAACATAAGAGAAATATTGCCTTAGTCTCCGCATCAAAATTCATTTTCTGAGCCTGAAGCTGGCTGAAAATAATATTGAATTCATTCAAGTGAGAAGCAATGGAGACCCCTTCCTTCATCTGCAGCTCAAACAACCTCTTCATGAGGTAAACTTTATTAGAGGTAGTTTCCTTCTCATAAGTGGCACACAGTTTCTTCCATAAATCTTCCGTAGTCTGCTCATTTACTACTGTGAAATAAACTGACTCTGCAAGATGAAGTCTAATAGTAGACTTTGCTAATGCATCCAACTCATTCCAATCATCCTCAGACATATTTGCAGGCTTAGCTTCAATCCCTGCCAAGGGTTTAATCTGCTTCTTTTGAATAACCACATCCCTTATTTGTTCTTTCCACAAAGAAAAGTTTGTCCCATCAAACTTTTTAATGCTGAAAAACTCCTTTTCAAGCATGGAAGAGGATGCCATGATGCAAATGAAACAAAATGCCAAATGCTAGTCCCTGCAAGAGAGAATCACACCAACTACCAGGTGCACCCAAATGTGTATGCCACAATAGACTGAAATATTACCAAAAGCTCAAAGCATCTGACTCATGTGCATATACTATGCATCCATATGAGCAAATCTGGCCCAAAAGAAAATGCCAATAAGTGCCAAATAACTCAAGCATAAACACTGTCCACTGGCATATGCATCAATAATATCTCATCCAAGAGAGCATAGCACTATCAGTGCATCACCTGCAATGTGTCAAAGCTGTCCCTCAGCTTAAAATAGCATCCATGTGCAAAGCGTCCATAAAAAATAGCATCCCACAAGGCAATTTGGGCCTATCAGCGCATCCAACAAGGACCGCAATGCATCCAAATGGCCTATAAATCATCCACTGCAACCCAATGCATACCACGAATGAGCGCACACTGCTCAAACTGCAACCAGAGTGATCTGCATAAGGTATGCTCAAGAAATCATAGTCCCACGGTAATGAGCGCTACTAAAAATAGAACCTGAGATGCTTCAAAACATGGGCGCCATTGCATAATCGGACTCAGCAAGAAAATCTGCAAATATCTCTCTTCTGCTAGAACTCCAAAATCCCAACCGATGAGTGAGAAATGGGAGTCAACACTTATCCACTGCCATGTGGCATAAATCTAAGGTTTCAAAACCTTAGTATGAAAAATGCATAACAGAGAGACGAAATCGAATACACAGAGATCTATAACTCTGAAAATCCTCACTGAATCGCGCAAGAACTAACAGGTAGGGGTTCTTGGGCATCCGGAACGCAATGGGACAGACGGTTTTGGAAACCGTGGTCTCAATCACTGGGTCCAACACACGGACTGAAAAACGTTTTTGGAAACATAGCTATCTGTAAACTCCACCGGAGTGCGAATGATGAGCAACATAGAAGTTTTAGGACCTCCTGAGTCCACCGGAACTGACAGATCTGCAAATGGTTGCTCCAAACTTGAGTTCCAACACCCGGGCAAAAAACGCAGGAACTGACACAGTGAGTCAGAAATCCAATGAAATGATCCCAGATTCAAGAATGAAGGTGTTTCCAAGCTCCTGAAGTAATGTGGACACCAAAAGCAAGCAATAGTTGCCTCTACAAGTCAATATGGAGTCTCTGTCATCGAACGGAACAGGGAAAAGCTCAAAAAACGACTTTTTCTTTGAAAGCTCTTAACAGGCTCTCAAAACCACTTCGCAAAGCCAAAGTGACTTTTCCAAAGGTTCCTCCAAGGTCTCTGCACACTCGGATGCAAGTAAAGTCACCCATAAAGCTTCCCACAGAGCTTCTCCTTCCTCCCACAGAGCTGCTGAGCTTCAAGCATTCACGGACGCTCAGCTAGATCACTCGGGCTCTGATACCAATTGAGAGTGCTCTCAACGGAAGCAAGAACGGAAGAGGGAGAGAGAGCAAGAGAGAGAGACAGAGAGCTACACAAGTTTTGGTGGGTGCAGAACCACCCTAATCTTCTTTTTCATTCATTTATATATGTGTTTGAGTATTGTACATAACTGGGGTTAAGGCACAGTGACCTTTAACCCCCACAGAAGCATGTTTCTTCTTGCATTGCTAGGTGCATGTGCTAATTTTCATGCTTAATTTTCAAAGTTAAAGGACCAAAAGCAGATTTGGTGAAAGAAAGAAGGCTTGCCTCTTCTTTTTTTGCTATTTCGCTACTTCCTCTTTCCCTTCCTTTCGTACTTTCTCCTTGTTTGTAGGCTTCTCTTTGTCCCCTCAATCCGATCCCTTTGGAAAGTTGCTTCTCCAAACTCTTCCTTTCACTAATTAGTTATCTCTATAATGGTATGTTTTCTCTTTTGTAGGGCCAGTACACGAAACACCTCCTCTTTCGAGCGGGATTTTGCCATGTAAGAAAGTGCTTCCTCTCTTTTCTATTTTTCTTTTCGTGATTACACTAGCTGGCAGCTAGTGCCTGAAGCACTAGCTGTAGTGATGGGCGTAGGAACCCTCTCTTATCCTCTCTTCTCTTATTTCCTCTCTTATTTCCTCTTCTTCACCTCTTCCCCTCTTTTCCTCCCTCTTCCCCCGCTCTTTCCCTCCCTCTCTTACTTCCTATTCTTCCTCCCCTCTCTTTTCCTATCTTTTGTGTATGCTTATGCTTATATGTTTATATGCTTATGCTTTTGTCCCCTTTCTTTTCCTCTCTTTCCCTCTTTAACTTGACGTGGGACCAATATGGTAAATGATAAAAGATGCAGTATCTAAACAAAAGCTGGTGTTAGCAAGAAATCCTTATTTCCAGCCAATACAGCACACAATAGTTACAAACCCTTACCGGCTCATGCCAAGTGTGGAGGAGTCATGGATCTCTCACAAATTCTCATCCAATCTCCCACAGTGAGTGACTGTTGTGGGACTTCATTCCAAGGGGTGACATATCTAGGATGATCAGGTGGGGGAAATCGATGGTGATTCTCATAGATGACCTTATTCAATGCGTCTACCCATGAGGCAACTAGCAAAGGACCACAAACAAGACATGCATGGTAACCCGATGTAGTGAGACCTGAACAATAGATGCATTTAAGAGTTCAAGGTGGGTTTAGGGTGCCACATCGATTGCCTACTCATAACTAAAAGTGTAATGCTTACCTGAACACTTGCCATAGCCTAGGAAGTCATGCATGATCTTCATCAACACTACTTTGCAGTTGAAGTGTTGTGATGAAGGAGGCCTGCTCAGATCATGCACCTCGATACCTCTCCAAAGTATCTCTAGCTCGTCAATCAAAGGCTCCAAATAAACATCAAGATTTTTGACTTTATGTTTCCTTGAAATTAGAACGGATAACATAACATGTCCTTTCTTAATCGCCATAGAGTGTGGAAGATTATAATTGACCAATATCACTGGCCACACTATAAGAGGTGCTTTTGAGTCCTAATGGGTTCACACCGTTGACTGCAAAAAATGGTCGAGCTAAACTATGCCTTTGTACTCCCTACACTATCTTCCTTCTGCTCATCCAAAGCACCAAATAGAGGCACCAGACTTCCTATAGACCCTGGAAGTCACTATCTCTTACTAGTTCAAAAAAAACACATCATCTAACTGTAATCTTGTTGACGGTAAAGGCAAATCCTTCCACTGTTCCTCTCTCATAGAAGCCAACATAGTCCTGATACGCTTATGCACTTTTGAATACAAGATTTCAACATGAATATTTGCACCAAATTCTAGCCTTCCAATGGATGGACCGAATTCCAGAATTAGATACATAAAACCACACTCTTTATTTTCTTTCTATCTATTTACATGGCATCATCAAACTCCTCATTCATACATAAACAAAACCAGTAAATATCTTCTGGTAAATCACTGTCACTAGGCATCTCTTTATCATTCCACTCATCTTACTTTACATTCAATATGAGGTACCACATATCTCTCTATCTCTGACATCAAATATAACCTCATATTCAAAAACCCAATCAAAGACTATAACCTATATGTCTGAATCTATGTCTATCACAAGGTACATTGCAGATTTCTCAACTCAGAACAATATATACAAAATGTCTTTCATTCTCAGCTTCCTATTTACTAATAAAAAAACCCTATCTAGAGTCACACTGCCTCAGTAGAACTCGTGCTTTGGTATCAAGTCTATGGCATAAAAGAACTCTCTGGGCCATTTGCTGTGAGGAAACTCTAGTCCTGTTGCTTAGTTTGTGATCTGCAAAATTAGTATCCACCTATCCTCTATGATGGAGTTTCGAACCATCACGAATTGAGAGTCTCTTGGTACTATTATTGCTTCCATATCCATGCTCATCTCAAAGACTAGAAACATCTCTTTGCTGCAGATTTGGACAACCCACCAAATTGCTTCCTTTTCTGCTACTGCTCTGCAAAAAAACCCTATAAAACATTTCTCCCTGATGCCCACAACTATCACACAATAAATTAGGTCTGTTTTTATAGATTTTAGCAATCCTCTTGAGGCTAACTCACTTCTACAACTCCTATCTTTTCAGGACACAGTAGCCACATACTTTTCCTGATAAAATTCAGACAAAAACTCTTGTTTTTTGCATTTTTCTCCCTTCCAAACATCATATTCCAACAAATCCAAATAATAGGCAGCAAAAAACAGCAAATCTAAAATCGATTTCACTTTTTCCTGCAGTTCCTATGCCTGCTACTGACCACGGACTCTCTTCATGAAGTCGCCCTGCTTCCTGCTACACCAGCATGCAAAATTCAGCCACCTACCTAGCAAAAATTTAGGTCACCCTGCTGTTTTACACTTTCTAGCTCTGTTTCAACTCTGCTTCCTGATTCCTCCACCTCCCTCCTACTCTTTTCTCACTTCTGGCATTGTTTTCAACAAAATCTCACTGTTCACCTTACCTAACACCCAAGAGCAGCAAATTTCAGCAACTTCCCATGATGGAATTGCTCTCCCTGCCAAGTACTTGCTGTCCATAGCCTCCACACTACAAGTCCAGCACTCTCTTCTCGAAAACCTCACTCCAAGCTCTCCTGCAAGCTGCTCTGGTTCTGGTTCTTGCTCCCTTCTACTACGAGGTCCCTCCTTCCATATCGACAGCCACCCCTCAACCTCGGGGGGGTCACTATGTATAAACTCTCTATATCACATGCATTCAAGGCTTATTTGTAAAATCCCTTATCGGTATATTTTTCATTAATAGAATGCACCCTTTTTCTATACAGATCTGTAATTTTTTTCTAAAAACATTTTAAATAATCCCTTATGTAAGTTAAATTATGTAAATTTTTAAAATTAAAAATATCCTTCTGTTGAACTCACGTGATAGGGTTACATAAGATGAGTGACCCCCCCGAGCCCTCAAGGTTTTTTCATGCCCTCCACCAAGCAGCAATAGACCTCCCTCGCTCACGAGTCTCTTCTTCACGTGGCCCTCCTGCAAGCTCACAATGCTCCTTCCTCCACTACCTGGTTCTCCCTTCTTATGAGAACCTCCTCGAGCTTATGCACCTTGGTCTTGGTTGTTGTCCACTCACCTCTGAGCTCTTATCGAGCCAAGATCACCTTCTGTAGCCTTCCTGTTCCTTGGAAAACAAGCTTCCCTCACAAAGCATACCAACTCAATGCCCTCTTGTATCCAAGGTATTGATCCAAGCCTCTATGGTTGAGACCATCTCCCATTCGAAAGCTCTAGATAGCCATTGCTACAACCCCCCCTCTCAAGCATCATTCGAGATGGCCTTTCTCTCTCCCTCCTAGTATCCTCGCCTCTCAGCTCACCATAGCATCCCTCTTCCAGAATCCCCTCTGCCACCTCCTCTTTCCTTCTTTGGTCCTCTTGATTCTCCCTCGAGCTCACGATCACCTCCCCCTCAATCCTCCAGAAGCCTCTAGCTCCTTTCTTATGTAGACACCTCATGCATGCCTTTTTATTAGAGCCACATTATCATGTGAAATTCACCACTCGCCATTAAAAAAATGCATATAGCCTCCAAGGCACATTTTGGACCTCTTGGTCACTCAATTCTCACACATATCAGCATGCACCTTAAGACTTGTATGCACCCATGTACATGCTCATGAAGAGCCCCTTGGCATGGACATCAGAACATATCAAATTCTTGTAACATGCAAGAAAATGTTGACTCAGGAAAATGTAAAGAAAAAAACCCTTCATGACTTGAATTCATAAGACCCTGAAAACATTTCACTTGACCACACACTGGACACCCTTGCTTTGGATGTCTGGTACAATCACATCGCTTTCCATCATCTCCCAGAAGTCCCTATAGAAGTTTCTACCATCTGTACATCAGTGTGAGTCCTTTTGGGAGTGTCTAGAACTCAATGCCACCACCAACTAGCTATATACATAGCTATGCACCTACCCATCAACATGCAACAAGTAAAAAACATATTTACATTTTTGTCCACACATCTCTAGCAACCCCTTTCTTCTGCTGTGACATTCATGTCCAGTAGTGAGCCAAAAAGAGATGTCAAATCCAAATTTTCTTCTTCTTCACTTTGTGCTGACTTCCATTGATTCTGCCACTGCTCATTATCTTCATGATCTTCTTCTTTCAGTGCTACCATCAACCATGCAAAGTATCTTTTCAACCGGACACCATTGACTCTCTTCTTATGTTTTTTACCATCTAAATTAGTCAATTGATAAGTTCCATTTTCAAATTTCTTCTCCACTCTATATGGACCTTCCTACTTGGTTTGAAATGTAGTATGAAATGTACTATCCAATTTGCTATCATATCTGAGAACCAAGTCTCCATCTTTGATTTCTTTTTCGTGATTTTTACATTTTCCAATTCTTGCCTCCGCAGTTGCACTCTGGCATAATGCTCAAAAGCCAAATCCCTGTCTAACTGCATTACCTATAGCGCTAGTAATCTCTCCTTGTAACTGTCTATAAGCTCATATCCCTCTTCAACTAAAAATTTCAAAGCTGGTATCTCTACATCCAATGGCAAAATTGCTTCTTTCCCATACACCAAATGAAATGGAGAGAATTGAGTGCTATGCTTCACTGCTACCCTGTATGCCCACAAAACTCTATTCATCTCCAAATCCTAGTTTTTGGTGTTGCTCCTAGTCATCTTAGTCATCATCAATTTGAAATCCCCATTAAAATTCTCATTCAATCCATTGCACTGAGGGTAGTATGGGGTGATATACTTGTGATTTATATTCAACTTACTGCATAAATAATCTGTCACTTCTCCTCTGAATCCAGGACCACTATCTGAAAGTAGCTTTAAGGGAATCCCAAATCTACAGCATATGTGTTCATATATAAAATCAGCAACCCCTTTGCTATCCACTCTCTTCACTGCCTTCACCTCTGCCCATTCTGATAAATACTCCATTGCAGTCAGCATATAACATTTCCCTCTAGCAGTTCTGGGTAGAGGACCAACTGCATCTATCCCCCATCTTTCAAAGATATCATAAACCAACATAATATTTCTCGGCTCCATTTTAAGAATTCTTTTTCCCATCCTCTGACATTCATGGCAGGATCTGCACCAATGCTGCACATCCTTCTGTATTGAAGGCCACACATAACCCTCCAAAAGTATTTTCTGCAGTGTAATCAGCATAGTGTCCTACACAAGCTCCTTCATGACTGGATGACAGTATATAATATATTTCTTCTCTCCAGGGCACTCTTCTCAAGATTTGATCAGATCCTCTCATGTAAAGCTCATCATCAATCATCATATACTGTCTGCTCTTCCATATGAAGTGATATTTCTGATTCTTCTTAAGCTCCTGAGGTAGATGTCCAGTAATTCAAAAATCCACTATTTGAGCCAGGAATTCTCTCCCTCTGTATAGTGGATCTTCAAGCTTTGCTATCACTGGATCTTGGTCACTCATCTCCTGAGCCACTTCATGTGCCATTTGATTATCCTCCCTTCGCACATGCTGGATATTCCATGTTGTAAATTGTTGAAACAGCCTTTTTAATTTGGCTAGATACCCTCTCAACCTTGGGTTTCTTGCTTGCCAACTTCCTAGAACCTGCTTTACAACAAGTAGAGAATCTCCCTTGATCATTATCTTCTGAATCTTCAGCTTAAGTATAGCCAGCAACCCCTCATATAATGCTGCATACTCTGCCTCATTATTACTTTAGGCTTCCAGATGGACTCCCTCCTTCTGAATCAGCTTGCTCTCTGAATCAGTAATCACATAGCCTCCATTAGCTTGATGTAAACTCTTCCTGTATGAGCCATCAAAATGCAAGATAGATGCTCTTTGAATGATAGCATGCTCCTCTTTATCTATCTTCTTCTCTACTTCCTTTACCAAAATGGAACCCTCTTTGTATGTTAATAGATCTGCCAGTGTGGCTCTGGAAGTGCTCTCCACCAGAAATGAGAAAGTATATTCTTGTAGCTCAACTAACCATTTCATCATAATTCAAGAAAGTGTTGAATTATTAACAAGCTGAGGCAATAAAGAGTAGCAAGTCAAAACCACAAATAGCTTTGAGATCAGATATGCCCTGAACTTCTTGCAAGCATACACCAAGCTTGATAGAATCAGCTCGGCCTCCATATATCTCCTCTCTGCTTCTGTTTTGACTCTGCTACTCGGGGGGGTCAATATGTATAAACCTTCTATATCACGTGCGTTCAAGGCCTATATTTAAAGTCCCTTATCTGTAAAAAATTTCATTAATAAAATGTACCCCTTTTCTATACAAATCTGTAAATTTTTTCCAAAAATATTTTAAATAGTCCCTTATGTATATTTATTTCTGTAAATTTTAGAGATAAAAAAATTCCTTCTGTTGAACTCACGTGATAGGGTTACATATGATGAGTGACCCCCCCGACTGCTAGCATAATACACAAGCCTCATATACTAGGACTCCTCCCCTTTCTGCAATAAAATGGCTCCCACAACATCAGGTCCAAATGAAGGTTTCACATAAAATGTCTAAGAGAAATCTGGAGCTTTCACACAAGCAATCTCTTCCAACACTTCCTTCACTCTATTGAATACTGCTTCACAATCCTCACTTCATTGTAGAGGTTCTTCTTTCATAGCTTGTTGCAAAGGATACAACAATTGAGAGACTAAATGTATGCATCTTGTCATATACTTCACTTTCTGCACAAAATTCTCCAACTGTTTTGGTGTAGAGGGAGCTGGAAGTAAGATAAGGGCTTTTACCTTCTCTGGATTAGGCTCAATGCCATTTTGGGATACTATATGTCCCAATAGCTTCACTTTGAGCATCCCAAATAACATTTCTATGGGTTGAATTGTCCTCCTGCTTCATCCACTCTGTGGAACACTTGATCTAGCCTCCATGCATGCTCTCTCTTGGAATTGTACATACATATATCATCCAGAAATGCTCTCACAAATTTATCAATGAAAGGAGCTAACACTTCATCAGGATTCTCTTGGTACCACGCCGGTGCATTCTTCAATCCAAATGGCACTACTCTGTAACAAAAGCAACCCTAGGGTGTCATGAATGTAGTTTTGATTTGATCCTCCTCAGCAGTAATTGAAATCTAGAAATATATAGAGTATCCATCACACACACTGTATTTCTCATACCCTACCACTCTATCCAATATATCATCAATAAAAGGAAGAGGATAATGATTGCTTTTAGTTACCAAATTGAGAGGCTTGTAGTCAACACATACTCTCCATCCTCTTGTGTGCTTAGGAATGACTACCAGTAGACTGCCCCAATTTGAATGCTCCACTGGATATATCAGCCCAGCCTTGAGAAACTTATTCAACTCCTCTCGCAGCACAGGCAAAAGCTCTGTGTGTGTCCTCCTCAACTTCTAAAAAACAGGCCTGCTACCTTCTTTTAGCTCAATGTTCATTGGCTCACATCTGAAACCCATGATCTCTTCATGTGAGGTTATAAACAGTTTTCGATACTGATGCATGACTCTCATATACTCCTCCTTTTCCACTTCGTCCACACTAAAATTCAACATGGACAGCAATATCTCTTCTCGTTCTATCTGGAAAGGTGGGGGTTGCATCAAAATATCCATATCTTCAAGCTTACTCTCCTCAGCTTCTTATATCTCTGCTGCCTGTAATTCATATGCATCAAACTCCTTCAACAGAAATGATACTTGCCCCTCCTCCTCAGATGTAGTACTTTCTTCTTCAGTCTCACTGTCTGACTCCTCCTCCATGCTTGTTTCTTTTGGTTCTTCTTCTATTTCCCGTCTGCTGCTCATATCAAATTTCTTGGCCTTTCCCTTCTTATTATGCACTGTAATTGTACCCATCTTCCAGTTTTGTATTGCTCCTACCTATTTGAGCCAAGGTCTGCCCAAAATCAATGGGTATGCTCCCAAACCAATAGGCATAAGGTGGCAATTAATGCAACAGAGGATACTCTAAAAGCATCCACTACTACTCCCGTGCATATACCCAGACACTTCACCTTCACATGGTTTGCCAATCGGAGTCTAAAATCTGAATGAGCATTCAATTTCAGCCCCAACCTCTCCATACATGCCTGAGTCATAACACTTATCTATGCACCGCCATCAACATATGCCTCTCCAACACTCATACCCCCACACCATGCATCCACTACTGGGCATAAATCTGGAAGATCTTCCACAGACATCATCTCCATCTCTCCTCTTGTAGGCTCCTGCTCATTACTTTTCTTGGGATTAGCCAACTTCTTCCATTCTCTTTTGAGCTTCGGGCACAATCCAAGTAATTGTGCAAAAGTTATATTAGCTATCCTCCCCTTCAAATCATTCATCAATGTGTATTCCTCTTGTCCTTGACCCATATGCAAATCTGAAGTCTTGTAATGTTTCCTGGGCCTCCGACTCTTCTTTTTAGGAGACTGAGGGCTGAGATCAAACTACACATGCTTCCCTTTTTTTACAGAAGGTCCATTCTCTCCTATTGCACTCCTTGTTCTCTTTGCTACTAGCATGATCTCCAGAATAGTCTCCACCCTAATCATGCTGATTGCCTTCCCTTTTCCTTTATCATCCCATTTGACTCCACTGGTAGAGGGCTGATTCAAGTCCTTCACTTCCATATTGAAGTCTCCTAACCTATCATTTGTCTTCTACATCACAGGATAAACTTCTCCACCTACTCTTGCTAGCTTATCACAGTGAGGGCTGATATGTCCCCACTCTTCACAATTCCAGCACTTCACATTGCTCATGTATCCATGTCCTCTACCTGTTCCAGCTGTATTTCCTTCAGTCCCAGCCTGTACATCTCTCTTGTTGTTTTGCACACCTCGGCCTCTTCCTCTTCCTGCAGTCTCCATCCAATTTAGACTGAGTGACTTCATAAGCTCTATAGCATCATGCAAGTCCTTCTTCAGGGAGTCATCCTATACAGGAACAGACACCGGCTCTCTCTCTACATATGCCTTGATCATTTCTGGCCTACTGACCAGGGTTTTAGGCTCCTCTTGCATGCCAAGCTGCCTCAGTCTCTGGACTTTCCATTCTTTCTCCCTGGACACTCTAACAGCATCTTCAAAACTATCCAGATTCTTCAGCTCCACTTTCAATCTGAGTATAGGCTTTAGGCCAGCTATGAAATGATCACGCTTGATCATTTGAGGTGGTACTTCTGAAACAAGAGCTTCGCACCACAAACTCCATAATCTCCCAAACTAGATTATGTACTGATTCACATCTTGTTCTTCCACCTGTCTCACTGAGCATAGCTCTTTCCAGACTTCATTAGGGCTCCTGGCTTGTGCAAACCATACAAGGAAAGCTGCTCTCACCACTGTATACTCTGGATTTTGTTGTTGAGGATGTGCAGCACTGAAGGTAGCAACTTGAGTCTGCAACCATGCTTTTGCATCTCCTTGCAAGCAATAATTCAGAATCTGAAACAAAATCTCAGGGGTTGCCCTATCTTTCATAAGTGCTGTAAATTCCATCTTTTCCAAGAATCTTACTGCATTCTCATACGGCATCCCCCAGAACTCTAGAAAATCCTGTGCCATCCTCACAATCTTTCAACTATCACACCCTGGCTTCCTCAACCACAACAAAACTGGAAGGCAACAAAACAAACACACTACTGAAGAGGCTCACTCTGCATCCGAAGAGCTCTCTGCACTTTGGCTTGAAAGTTGGATCACACGTAGCTGGACCTCAATGCATCTGTCCTTCTTGTGACCACATTCTCCACACCACTCACACAGTATCACTCTCATGTGTGGATTTCTCCCCATTGCTTGCAACACATCTCAAAACATCTACTCCTCCAATCTTGTAAACCGAAGTGAACTACCTCCGTGGAGGCACCAAAAGATGACTACAAAAAATGGTAGAGCTAAACTATGCCTTTGTACTCCCTACACTATCTTCCTTTTGCTCATCCAACGCACCAAACAGAGGCACCAAACTTCCTATAGTTCCTGGAAGTCACTATCTCTTACTAGTTCAAAACAAACACATCATCTAACTCTAATCTTTTTTATGGTAAAGGCAAATCCTTCCGCTCTTCCTCTCTCATATAAGCCAATACAGACTTGATACGCTTATGCACTTCTAAATACAAGATTTCAACATGAATATTTGCACCAAATTCTAGCCTTCCAATGGATGGACCAAATTCCAGAATCAGATACATTAAACCACACTCTTTATTTTCTTTCTATCTATTTACATGGCATCATCAAACTCCTCATCAGTACATAAACAAAACCAGTAAATATCTTCTGGTAAATCACTGTCACTAGGCATCTCTATATCATTCCACTCATCTTCATTTACATTCAATATGAGGTACCACATATCTCTGTCTCTAACATCAAATATAACCTCATATTCAAAAACCCAATCTTTTTTTTTGAATCTATGTCTATCACAAGGTACATTGCAGATTTCTCAACTCATAATAATATATACAAAATGTATTTAATTCTCAGCTTCCTATTTACTAACAAAAAAACCCTGTCTAGAGTCACACTACCTCAATAGAACTCATGCTCTGGTATCAGGTCTATGGCATAAAATAACTCTCTAGGCCATTTGCTGTGAGGACACTCTAGTCCTACTACTTAGTCTATGATTTGCAAAATTAGTCCACCTGTCCTCTGTGACAGAGTTTCTAACCATCACATATTGAGAGTCTCTTGGTACTATTATTGCTTCCATATCCATGTTCATCTCAAAGACTAGAAACATCTCTTTGCTGCAGATTTGGACAGCCCACCAAACTACTTCCTTTTCTGCTACTACTTTGCAAAAAAACCCTATAAAACATCTCTCCCTAATGCCCACAACTATCACACAACAAATTAGGTCTATTTTTATAGATTTTAGCAATCCTCCTGAGGCTAACTCACTTCTACAACTCCTATCTTCTCATGACACAATAGCCACATACTTTTCTTGATAAAATTCAGACAAAAACTCTTGTTTTTTGCGTTTTTTCCCCTTCCAGACATCATATTCCAGCAAATCCAAACAACAGGCAGCAAAAAACAGCAAATCTGAAATCAATTTCACTTTTTCCTGTAATTCCTATGCCTGCTACTGACCAGGGACTCTCTTCATGAAGTCGCCCTGCTTTCTGCTGCACCAGCATGCAAAATTTAGCCACCTACCTGGCAAAAATTCAGGTCGCCCTACTGTTTTACACTTCCTGGCTCTGTTTCAACTCTGCTTCCTAATTCCTCAGCCTCCCTCCTACTATTTTCCCAATTTTGGCACCTATTTTTAGCAAAATCTCACTATTCACCTTACCTGACACCCAAGAGTAGCAAATTTCAGCAACTTCCCACGATGGAATTGCTCTCCCTGCCAAGTACTTGCTGTCCACAACCTCCACACTGCAAGTCCAGCACTCTCTGCTCAAAAACCTCACTCCAAGCTCTCCTACAAGCTACTCTGATTCTGGTTCTTGCTCTCTTCTACTACGAGGTCCCTCCTTCCATATCGGCAGCCACCCCTCGACCCTTTTTCATGCCCTCCACCAAGCAACAATAGACCTCCCTCACTCATGAGTCTCTTCTTCACATGGCCCTCCTACAAGCTCACAATGCTCCTTCCTCCACTACCTGGTTCTCCCTCTTACGAGAACCTCCTTGAGCTTATGCACCTTGGTCTTGGTTGTTGTCCACTTGCCTCCGAGCTCCTATCAAGCCAAGCTCACCTTCCATAGCCTTCCTATTCCCTGGAAAACAAGCTTCCCTCACAAAGCATACCAACTCAAGGCCCTCTTGTATCCAAGGTATTGATCCAAGCCTCTATGGTTGAGATTATCTCCCATTTGAAAGCTCCCGACAGCCATTGCTACAACCCCCCCTCTCAAGCATCATTCGAGATGGCCTTTCTCTCTCCCTCCTAGTATCCTCTCCTCTCAGCTCACCGTAGCATCCCTCTTCTAGAATCCCCTCCGCCACCTCCTCTTTTCTTCTTCGGTCCTCTAGATTCTCCCTCGAGCTCACGATCAGCTCCCGCTCAATCTTCAGAAGCCTCCAGCTCCTTTCTTACGTAGACACCTCATTCATGCCTTTTTATTAGAGCCACATCATCACGTGAAATTCACCACTCTCCATTAAAAAAATGCATATAGTCTCTAAGGCACATTTTGGACCTCTTGGTCACTCAATTCTCACACATATCAGCATGCACCAAGACTTGTATGCACCCATGTACACGCTCATGAAGAGCCCCTTGGCATGGACATCCGAACCTATCAAATTCTTGTAACATGCAAGAACATGTTGACTCAAGAAAATGTAAAAAAAAAACCCTTCATGAATTGACTTCATAAGACCCCAAAAACATTTCACTTGACCACACACTGGACGCCCTTGCTCAGGATGTCTGGTACAATCACATCGCTTTCCATCATCTCTGAAAAGTCCCTGTAGAAAATTCTACCATCTGTACATCAGTGTCGAGTCCTTTCGGGAGTGTCCAGAATTCAATGCCACCACCAACTAGCTATATACATAGCTATGCACCTACCCATCAATATGCAACAAGTAAAAAACATATTTACTTTTTTGTCCACACACCTCAATACCCAATCCAAGTCTCAAGCTCCTAGGTTCTTCCTTGAAGCTTGGCCATGTGTTTTCAATATGCTTCCATGCAAGAATGTCTGTGGGAGTTCTCCACTTGCCATCGGTTAATCAATGAGAGGAATGCCATGACATGAGCTCTGCAATGGATTTGCATTTGAACATATGTTGGATTTGAGGGATTATGGGAAAATGTCGCACAACCTTACGAGGCACATCCAGAGTTTTGAGATCTACTATATATCTTGCCTCTCCACAAGTAGGACACTCTCTTGCATCCTTATGTTGTGCACGAAACAGAACACAATCGTTGATGCGCTTGTAATCTAATCCTCCAAGAGAAGTCACATGTTGCCTTGCCATATCTCTTGAGGTCGGTAATTTTTTCTCCCTTGGAAGCATTTTACACAATAACCTGCACGTGAAGACCATAAATGAAAAGCATTTGAGTAATTGACTCACTAGCATAATTCACCATGTTTGCAAGATAGACTTTAAAGCTTACTTGAGTAATGCATTCAAACTTGCATTGCTCCATTTATAGATGGTCTGCAAGTTTAGTAACTCAAGGGAGGCAGGTAGAACAGAGAATGTGCACCCCTCAAATAGTGGAGTCCATGCTGCAGTAAAAAGATCGTCCTACTCCATGCTATCATCCCTACATGTGGATTGATGGACATATAAATCCCGCACCATATCATCAAACACCTCCTCCTCCACGGCCTCATGAGGTAATGGCGGAGGGCTACTATCACCATCACTCCATGCATCCATGACGGTCCCTCCTGAGGATCCCACCTCATATTGTCGATGCTTCGCCTCCTCATGACAAGCATAGGGCAACCTATGCGGGTTTGGCACTGCATCCTATATCAAATAAAAATGGGATCATAACTCAAATATATCAACACCCATAGGTATCTCAATCAACCTTAACTCTCTAACACTTACCATGTTTATGGTCACATCCCATTCTCCATACTTTGAGACGTGATTGAGTGTAATTTTGCATGCACAATACATGTTTCCTCGGCATCGATCACACATACATTTGATTTTTCACTCCAACCACGTTTCACGATGGTGGATACAGAGGGATTCATCCTCACTGGAGCTACTAGTTGAAGATGAAGGCATCCTACATATAAACAATCCAAAAAATTTGTTCTTGGATGAGTTGTAAATGTTAAAACTTTGTGGAGCATCTAAAAGCGCATCTAACACCATGTCTATACTGTGGACCGTGTCTGTAGGCATGTCTAAAACTTACTTTAGATGCATTGATAGACGTGTAGTTAGACCCATAGATAGATACGATTTTAAATGTGCAGACTGTGAGTGGATTTTCGAACCTACTTTTAGTGCGCTTGCATTTCTTCATATACTTTTAGTGTCATGCGGCTTGCTTTCCTATTAATAAACACAGTTCTAAGCATCCACACTTATCTCCATGCACCCACACTCATCTCAGGGCTTACACAATCATCCCCAAGCACACAAGAAAGAGGGTGAACAAGGAAAATAAGAAAGAGAAGCAGAGGGTTAACAAGGAAGAGAAGAAAGAGAAGCAGCTTTGAAGAAGGACAAGAACCTTCCATACCTCTATCCAAGGTAAGTCTCTTGACGGTTTGGATTCGTCCTTTGTCATATGAAGGGAACATATATTTTTTGTATCAGTGTTTTTTTTTTGGGGGGTCGGGTGCATGTCCTTTTCAATTTCTTAGAAAAAGGAATCTGTCGGAGTGCATCTATAGACATGTCTGTCTTTTGGAAAAACAGACAGCCACGCCTATAGACACACTATTAGATGCATCTATAGACATGCTCTGACAATCTTATCTATTCTTTCCTTTCCCCTTCCTTTTCCTTCTCTTTCCCTTCCCCTTCCCCTTCCACTTCCACTTCCATGAAAAGGATTGCACATTGAATGATGGAAATAAGTGATTGCATGAATGAAGAAAGGGATTGCATGAATGATGGAAAGGGATTGCATGATTGAAGAAAGGGATCACATGAATGATAGAAAGGGAAAGCATGATTGAAGAAAGGGATTGCATTCATGAGAAAATAAGCGATTGTGTTCTCTCTTTCTCTCCTTTCTCCTCTCTTTCCTTCTCTTTACTCCTCTCTTTTTCTCTCTTATTTTCTTCTTTTTTTTCACCTCTCTTTTCCTATCTTTTTGTCTTTTTTGTCATCTCTTTCCTTCTCTCTATTTTCCTCTCTTTCCTTCTCTTTTTGTCTCTCTTTTTCTCTATTATCTCCTCTCTTTCCTTCTCTTTTCGTCTCTTTTCTCATCTCTTTCCTTCTCTCTTTTTCTCTCTTTCCCTCCTCTCTTTTCTCCTCTCTTTCCTTCTCTCTTTTTCTCTCTTTTCTCCTCACCTTTTCTCTCCTTACTTCTCTCTTTTATCCTCTCTTTCCTTCTCTTTTCATGGTAATTTTTCTCTCTTATCTCCTCTCTTTTTCTCTCTTTTTTTCTCCTCTCTTTTCCTCTCTCTTTTCTCCTCTCTTTCCTTTTCCCTATTTTCCTCGATCTCTTTTATCCCCTCTTTCCTTCACCTTGTCTCTCTTTTTCCTTCTCTCTTTTATCCTCTCTTTCCTTCTCTTTTTGTCTCTTTTCTCATCTCTTTCCTTCTCTCTTTTTCTCTCTTTCCCTCCTCTTTTTCTCCTCTCTTTCCTTCTCTCTTTTTCTCCCTTTTATCCTCACCTTTTCTCTCTTTTCCTTCTCTCTTTTATCCTCTCTTTCCTTCTCTTTTCGTGGTAATTTTCCTCTCTTATCTTGTCTCTTTTTCTCTCTTTTTTTCTCCTCTCTTTTCCTCTCCTTTGCTCTCTTTTCTCCTCTCTTTCCTTCTCTCTATTTTCCTCTCTTTTCCTCTTTTTCCTTATCTCTGCCTAACATTGAGCAAGCAGATATAAACTTTTGTCACTCTAATTCAAAGAATGCAGGAGTCTATAAATTCTTGCTCAATGTTAGGTTGTCACTCTATTTTTTCTTTTGCATCTCGTGACAAGGGCATGCTTGATGGTAATCTTCTTCTTTTATTTTCTTCAATTCATCATGTGGCCAGGATCTTCAGCCTTATCTCATCTTCGGGATGCCATCTTTCGAGAGTTGTATAACATTTTGGGGCACCCTCCCACTCGTGTGGAGTTATACACATACATGATGGGTACTACAAACACCCCCTAGGATTTGGTAGTATAGACTCCAAACCACCCCAATCCCATACCAGCTAAGATTATCCCAGTACAGTCGAGGTAGCCCAGCTGGCTACAGAGCCAAGCCCCTTCTCCCCCCTGTGGTCAGGACGTCCTTCTACCTCGCAGAGCCATCGACGTACTCTCGTGCCATCGAGAGTCGTTTCTCCAGCTATGAGCAGCTAGCATACTAGCTCGACACGACCAAGAAATAGGCATAGTAGCAGGGAGAGTGATGAGGGATGCATGGCAACCTGCTTTAGGGGGTGGTGGTGGGGACGGGGATGATTCAGATGATGAAGATTGCTAGAGGGTGATGGTACGATTTACTATGACATCACTTTCATGTGCTCTGTAATTGCTAACAACTACAGAGATTGCTTTATTCACTACAAAGACCATCCAAAAAAGTTGGCTGATGAGACCCTCACTGTTGTTTGCTCTAGGTATCCCAATCCCCCCAATGTTCAGTTCATAGAGAAATGGGCCAAGTCAAAGATTGTTATGATCCTTGGCAATAAAAGATCTTCGCTTAAGAGGCAGGTACTAGCCAAGATTGCCAAGCTCGAGGGAGGTCAACCACTAAGGGGCCAACCCCAGACTACTCATAAGTGTGAGTGGAAGAAAGCAATGAAGGCAGTGAAGGTAGACCCTAGTCTGTAGCATGTTGAGGCACGAAGGATCCAAATGGAGTAATATTGAAGTGTGCATTTTGGAGCAGGGTCTATTGAATCATGGGAGGCCCAATTTGTAAGTATCAATCTCAAATTATATTTTTATGTAGTTTATTAGGAGGTTGTTTCTTTGTAATAACCCCTCCACAAATTGTGTCATCTTACAGCTTGATATCGTGGGTAGGTACCCTACTCCTATCGAGATAGCCTACCACCACCACCATCACAGAGGAGATATATGGAGGCACTTCTATTATGAAGGATTGATTACTGAGGAGCAGTATATCTGAGCTATTGGTGGACCTCCCCTTCTAGTATTTGAAAGTAGTTAAATAATGTCAATATTGTAAGTAGAGATTTGATTTTTCATACATTGATACATGTTGTTCCTCATTTACAGGACCTGATCAGGAGGGAGAAGATGAGGAAGAAGGGAGCGAAGAAGGGGTCGAAGAAGGGAGTGAGGACACGGAGAACTTAGATTAGTCATAGAAGTAGTGCTAGCTACTCTTTTTTGTACTTGAAGCCACTAGCTTTGCTTCGTTCCTCTCTTCTATATACACTCCTCTTAGTTTTTGTGCTTGAAGCCACAAAACGTGGCTTGGCTTCGTGCTATATGTACATACAAGCACTTTTTGAGCTATGAATTAATATACACACCTTTTATTTTTTTTGCTTTCAATTTCCTTGTGCAACATTCTATTAATTAATGCCTTGTGAACTAAACGTTTTGGAGTTGTAATGTTTTATTCAGAATTGTAATCGTCGGCTATAGACGTGCTTGCAATCATGCTAACTAAAATGTGGTTGGCTATAAGAATTGATTTGCACAATGTGGAAATGGGATTTTTGTAACTACATAGCATACACAACATACAAAGCATACTATTCAACCACACAAATTTCTACTCTTATTAACAAAAAATATTATGTAGAGCATCTATATGCACATCTATAAATGCGTTTATGTATGCGTCTCTCTATTTTTTTTAAATTTCTAGCAAGGCATCTATTTGCATGTCTACAAGTGCATCTATGCACGCGTCTGTCTACTTTTTAAAATTTCTAGCAGGGTATCTAGTTGCGCATCTATAGGCACATCTATCTATTATATAGATGCGACGCAGGTCTGTAGACATGCCAATAGATGCGCCTGTAAGTTTTTTTTTAATTAAAAAAATGCATCTGTGTGCACGTCTATAGGTGCCTTTTCTTGTTGTGCACCATCAAATTGCATTGATTGCATTTTCTTCAATTTAAGTTGAATAATCTATAGACTGATTATGAATATATCTTACATGGGCATGTGAAATAGGTGGATATCTCAAAAAGAGATCTCCATATTGAGCATCGAGAAGGCTAGAGTGGACTCCATCGAAGCCATATGCTTGCTTGAGAAGCACGTTCCCTCGAGCATTATGACACTCAAGTGCACTTGCTTGTGCACATACTTGATGAGGTGGCCATTGCAAGTACCGTTCATAGTCGGTGGATGTTTTCTCTCGAACGGTTTATGAAAACTTTGAAGGGACTTGTAAGGCAAAGAGCAAGACCGGAATCAAGCATGGCAGAGGGATGGCTTGTGCAAGAGTTATTAGTATATATCACGGACTTTCTTGCATCCATGGATCTGATATGCCACAGCCTTGGCATAACAAGGATGATGATCGCATCGTTGGTGAGGTTCCCCATGGAAAAAAAAAATTTAAAGAAAGATGAGCGAAGAGCAAATAGAGAAATTCAATAAGTTTTGTATCCTCAATAGCAAGGGATGCAAAAGTGGATTGAGAGATATGCCCCTCTCCCCACTCACATTCTTGTAGTCGCCATGCTCTTTCTTCAAGGGGTGTGCGGTCTGGCATCCTTCTTTTGAGCAATGTCCTTGAGGACCTTTCTGATGATCTTATGAAGTCGGTAAACTCATATCAAGTATGCCCAACACTTAGTTTCATGATGACCACAACCTTTGCATTCCTTGCAAATGATCACCCTCCTTCATGGGTTGTAGCTTTGTTGGGGTGGTGCTTCCACTTGCATCATGCATGATTGAAGTAGAAGCTTCACGTGCCAAGGAATCAGCAACTGGCTCTACGTAAAGCCGATCGCAATGGAGAGACAATAAACGAGTATGAGCAAGAGTTATCATCTAGATGTATGAATATGCATGTAAGTTTCTTATCTCTTAATGTACTTAAGTAATTATTTATGGCGATATATGCTATAAAATAGATGCATCCTCATTGTTTTAATGATGCACTATTGCAATACAAAAATTACAGTGCATTATGGTCATATGAACAACATTTTTCGACAAAACGCATCGATTCAAAGATTGCCACGTATGATTGTGGAGTCATGGCTAACTTCACACAAGATAGCTGAGCAAGTGCTTTAGATACTAATCTTCTCCTCGTAGTTGGATTATTGTGGGACCATACACGAAATCTATGAAATTGATTTCACACGATTTAGTATTTGCATTCTTGATGTAAAATATTTTATAATTATTTACAACGGTCCCCATGTGACAGTGAGAAAAGATAGTAGTGGTTTCTTTGCAATAGACTCCACCAAACTTTGGATCGATGAAAGTGATACTTTTGTTCTTCCTGAGCATTGTGAGCAAGTGCATACTAATGATTTAATTAATCGAAGCTTTCATTTTTAAAGATCCATTGGTACATGTACTTAAGCATAATTTCATATATATGGCATTTGGCACCCATCTTCAATATAGGTGGTTTTTCATCCAGATTGTTCTGATCCAAGATGGTGGTACGTGATCCAAATTGCACCACAAAGTAAGAAATTTTTTAAAGATAGAGATGTGGATATGGAAATGCCACTACCAATGCCAGATCCAATTGATCAAGATGGATCTAGCGAAGAAGATGAAGATCACAATATGAGCCAAGAGGAAGATGTGCATAATGACATTATATGGGAGGAAGATGGAGATCATGATATTGAGGAACAAGATGACGATCATCAAGAATCACCTGACTTTATTGAAGAAGATGATCAAGTCTTAGGTGAATGTACGATGCCAAAGTACAATGATGATATACAAGATTAATCGGGTATAGAGTTGGAGGTAGACTTGTTTGGCATGCTAGACTTGGATCAAGATGAAGCTATTGATGTAAATGCTCTTCATTGGTTTTTTTTCATCTCAAACTTGGACATGAATATATGAGCTTCAAACTTGATGTACATGCTCTTGTACTTTTATTCTTTCAAAGGATCAAACATGTATGAAAAGGAAAAAAAAATTGTCATTCGGAAAAACTATCTTTAAAGGTCGATATGGGGAAAAACACTCTCTGTAAAATGTCACTATAGGAAACTGTCTCAGAGTCACTATATAATGACCTTCTACAAGACTGGCAAGTGTCGCTATATAGCAACACTTGCCTAGAGTTGGTATATAGTGACACTTTTCTAAACCCGCCTTGCTTATCAAGGATTAGCACCCCGTGCATGCTAAACGTTGACACTTAAGCATTGGAATAAGGCCCATGTGTAGTAGTGTAAGTTGTTTCATTCATTAGGGAGGCATGTTTAACCCATCTGGAGATCCAGACGAAGATCCGGACTTAGAGACTATATCTGAAGAAGAATCAGTTAGACTCGTAGAAGAGTAGGGTGAGGGATCAGGCGCACACAAAGAAACCTAGGGTGAGGATTACAAGAAGGAGCAACTGTAGGATAGGACATTTAGTCGTTTAGTATTTTGGAACTTTTGCCCTTTTGTAGCGCATTACTTCGACGGATTTGCCATTTTGGAGTTTGGCACTTTTGGTCAATCACTCTCTTACAACAGTGTTGCATCATCGAAATCCTCAAACGCTTCCAAATGCAACACACATGGCCAGCCCCCACGCTCATGGAAGCACATTTGAAGTTGTCCAAGTCAATGAGCCCACAAGAATCCTCCGACCAAGAATTGATGCAGACAATTCCATATTGCTAGGGGATGGGTTTAATTTGCTATCTAGTAACATGTACTCGACCTGATTTAGCATTTTGTGCTTCATAGGTCTCACAACATATGCAAAACATAGGGATGATCCATTGAATGTTGTCAAACACATATTCTGCTATCTTCTTGCTTTACAAATAGTAGGAATCACGTACCACTCCAGGTCGACCACCTCTCTCATCGGGTGGTGTGATGTTGATTGGGGTGGTGATGTCGATACTCGAAAGTCCATGACTGGATATGTCTTCCAAATGGCGGATGGCCCCATAACTTGGTACTACTCCAAGAAGCAACCCACAGTTGCTATTTCGTTCTAGAATTAGGCTTTTCATTCCAAATTCCTTTCGCCATCCACAGTGACAATCAATCATGCATTGTGATCTCCAACAACACAATGCAGAGCGATCAAGTGAAGGATGTTGATCTCAAATTCCACTTTGTTAAAAATTTCATTGATAAAGGCATCGTGTTACTCAAATATGCTCCAACTAAGTCAATGATCGCCGATGTCCTCACAAAAGCACTCCCATCAGCACTGAGAGTGTAGCAAATCTATTGGCCTCACTAGGTCATAGATAAATCTGTGCTTACACAATAGGTGTCAAGGGGGTATTGGAAATAATTAACCCTAGTTGTGAAAACACCCAATAATGGTGATGAGGCGCGCATGTAGGCCCTCATCACGTTCAGTTTAACTGCCAAATAACTGGCTCTCTAACGCCTATGTATTCATCACCTTCAATGGATAATACAGTACAAAACGGCGGGCGGGTTGGAAATGCGTACTATCTCCGAAAGGTCAAAGCTTCCAAAAGGTCAATCCCTTGATTGTGTATCATAGGTAACCTTTTCTCGTCGTTTCCTTGCCACAAAGCGCCCATAGAATCATCGATTCCATCTTTCATAGTTTCTGCTAAGGGAACAAGGCATTCAATCGGAGTTAAACTCTGCCGAAGAGATGATCTAAGCTATATCCATTAATGAACCTTTGCAGATAAGATAACGGAGATTGGAAGCTGTCAGAAAACTCACGGGTCCTTGAACCTGCTATCTCTCACATGCACAAATTCTTTACTCAAGAATCAATCTTCAATTACAATCCAAACTTCGACGTGCCAATGTGCAGAATTTGGAAAACATCTAAACTTGTGGAAATACGGAGCAGCCAGGCGGGCGGATTGGAGATGTGTCTTCCTCTGAAAGGTCTAGCTCCGTAATGCGTACTGTACGTAGCCTTCTTTCCTCGTTTCCTTGTACAAAGCGCGGTCAAATCGGAGCCTCCACAGAATCATGGATTCAGACTCTAATAGTCAACCTCTGTCAGGAAATGATCTGGCTATACAATGATTGAGCCTTTGAACATTAAAGGATAAGGATGTGAACAGGAGAAACAAAGGGAGTATAGAACTAGGAGGCAAGGGAGCAACGTGGACGATACATCACCTTATCTATGGCTATAGCTAGAAGACAATGCTACGATCAACGGTTGCATGCGTTGATGTAGCGTTTAGCTTTTGGATGAACTAAAATTTTCAGCGTAAGGACGGCCCTTTGCACGGTAGGTGACACGATTTTTCGATAACATGTCGCATTTTAGCACATGGGTTTTCTTACTTTGCATCCCTCATTGATGAGCCCAACCATACAATTACAGGGCCCACTTCCTTTTGATTTGTAACATACAAAGAACATCGCTTAGATTCGACTTTAGTATGCCAAATAGAGTGACCACAAAGAAACTTTATTCTTTTTAACCTTTGTTGGTGATAAGTCTCCCCATTCCTCATGGGATGCGTTGGATATATAGGACATGAGTCTAAGAGACAATTGTTTAAACATGTAAACATTTACATCATACATGGAGAAAAGGAATTTTTTATGGGGAGTTTTTTATAAGTTAAAATTCAAGAAAGGAATTGTTTAAAACATCTAAGATTTGTAAATAAGAGAGCCTAAATAATACCATGGGAGTTCAAATGCTCTATAGGGATTTTCTATAGTAATTGACTTTGTGAATGATGAATGGGTCAACCTTTGCTTGGGTGTAGCCAATCGCAAAACTATTTTCGAAGCCATGACGCGATGCACTCCTGGGTGAATATGTGAATTTTGCGCTGACCCGTGCTCTCGTCGAAAATTTTCCTGACGTCATGATGCTGTACTGGCATAATAATGAGATGTAATCTATTTATTCTGAACACCGCATAGCTCGACACATGGCATCTTCGCACTGCTTCGTGCAGCACAGTCTCTGGCCTGAGCCGCCTTACCACTTATCATTGTGTAGCCTTTTGCAATAGCTTTGCCACATGTCACTGGGCACTGCACCCATGCAGATCATTAAAACTGAAGGTTGGCTTGGAGGGACCATCGTGCTAGTTCTTGGCATAATAATGAGATGCAATCTATCATTGTGAACACCGCCACAGCACACTCTCTAGCCTGACCACCTGTCATTGTGCAGTCGTCATCTGTGTAGCCTTTTGCTGCACCTTTGCCCATGCAAATCATAGGTTGGCTTGGAGACACCACCGTGTTGATTTTTAGCATAATAATGAGATGCAATCTATCATTCTGAGCATCGTCTCAGTATAGTTTCTGGCCTCACGACCTATCATTACCCAAAATTCAAGGTTGTCTTGGAGAGATCACTTTACTGGTTCTTGGAGTTATAGCTCCGTTACCTATTTTTACGTATTGTACAAGAAGTTCTATGATGACCAATGTGCTGTTAAATACATGGAGATCTATGACAGCCACCGTACTAGTTCTTGGAGCTATATATTTGTGTACCAAGGAAAATGTATTTTCTTGTGCAATCAAGCAAAATGCAATTGACGATATGGCCCTTGAGGGGTCCCCTTTAGGGGCAAGATCCATTTCGACATGCCATTTTTGTTCAGTGGCATCTTGTGTATATTGCATGTCGATATGGACCTTGCCCCTAGAGGGGACCCCTTAAGGGCCATATTGTTAATTGCATTTTTTAAAAGTTAAATTGTATTTTTCAAGATGTATCTCCATGCAACCACAACGGTGAGTCATTGAAGCTATTTTAGCACTATTTTGGTCATAAACCAAGGAAACTGTAGTTTTACTTTACTGGTATTTTAGTCCTTGTTGCAATAAATATAAATGAGGATAGAAGTACAATTCATATACTGAAAATTGAGCAAAATAGATTCTCAATAGATTACAATGTACATCTACGTCCAATAACAAGTTCTATAAAAATTAACAACTAATACTGAGCAAAAATTGAACAGAGGATCTTACATTTATAAAAACTCAACAATTGCTGAGAGCTTTAAAGGCCAAAAGATTATAGCTAGCAAACTAAACTATTCAAATATAAAAGTTAATAACAGTGCATACTCAGAGCCTCAAATTGAACAAAAAGATATTATATAAATGTAATAAAAACTCAGCAACTATTGAGAGCCTTAGAGGCCAAAACATTACATCCAATGAGCAAAAAAATAGTTGAGAGCCATTCCTGAGTGGTTATGAGCCTCGTCTAAGCAAGAAGGAATTTGTACAACTCATTATTTCTGCCAGTCTAGCTTGTTGCATTAAAATATTTTAGGGAGCCAAACGAGGAGACGATGGAGAGGCCGAAGACCATGCACATTTCCAGGACTCATATTATGGCCCATGCAATAAGTCGAGAGTACTCTGATGTGAAAATACTAAGGCCTTCGTTGACATCTAGGGGGAACCCATATAGCACAGCCGTAAGGAGGCCAGAGGTGAACATGTCATCTAAGGTGGTGACATGTAGATATGGGGAGAATCGATTGTGCCCCCGGGGGATTCACAGGGGGAAACTTATGATATCACGTGAGTGTACAATAGGGGTTTTTTTTGAAATGAGGCATAAGCTTATACATTAGGGGTGGGGGCCCTTTTTTTTTCCCCAATATTGAATTTAAGCTAGGGGACCATGTCATATTTAAGAAGGGGGGACATAATATAGGTTACCTTGTGTAACTAGTCCAAACAAGTTTGATTTTGTGTATGGTTTTAAATAGTCATAGGGAAAGTAACCTAAATTTGCTTATTGTGTAATCTAAATGCTTGAGAAAGAATGTAGATTTAAGGAAAGGGGGGGACATAATGGAATTTTGGTGGTATCTTATAAGCTTAAATGGGGGTGTTTTATCATCCTATGTGGATCTTAAATAGGGGGTTTTTTTGAAGTTCATGCACGCAGGTGACATCCCCCTTTAATGAAGAGTGAATTCCTTGGGATTGTGCCAACGAAGGGACTCCACTAGTGCCAACATTTTTACTCTAAGTGAGTGCAATGCAATCACCTTATATGAGAAGATAGAAAACATTGGGATCACAATGCATCGAGGGGGAGTGGGATCACAATGCATGATGAAGTTGAGTGGGTGAGCAGTAGATGAGTAGGGGAGCAGATGAGCAACAAGAGTTGCAGGAGGGAGCATGGAGCAAAGTAAAGTAGGGGGTGTTAAGAGAGAAGAAGAAGAGGAGATGATAGACACACCAAATAGACTCCCAAAGACTAGTTCATATTGATCACTAGTTACATGTATATAGGTGAGACCTAGGTCAAGTTAGGGCAAGCTATATATAGCTCTAACACCCCCACTCAAACAAAGATCTCTAGCAATGGATGAAAAAACCCTTGGGGAGCATAAGGGAAAAACCGAGCTCCTATATACAAGTATACAAGTTGATCATTTGTACAATTATTTACAAGTATGTAATGCAGATGTGCATTTATATACAAAAGGTCACCCATAGGTGTGTTAATCTTGGAAGAGAGAAGCTGCAAGAACTCCAAGTTCTAATTGTAGCACTGTGAAGCGTGCCTCACTAAGTCCTTTGGTGAGAATATCTGCAATCATCTGAGAAGTGGGACAATGTTCAATCATTATCATCCCTTTCTTCAATTCATGTTTGACGTAATGGTAATGAACAACAATATGCTTGGATTTGTTATGCTGAACATAGTCTTTAGCCAGACTTATGGCACTTTGATTATCACATCTGAGAGGAGTACTGGATGATGGAGGATGACCAATATCTGCAAGCAATTGTCATAGCTAAACCGATTCTCGATCTGCTAGAGAAGCCGCTACATACTCAGATTCTGTGGTAGAAACATCTGTGGGAGAGGAGAGCACACAACGGGATAGGAGACACCAAAAGTGGTGGAGCAAAAGCTACTCCAGCTTATTCCTCTATCATATATATATGAGTATACATGGGCACTGTACAAGTGGGTGGGCACACTGCCCTTTACCCCAACAACCTCCCACTTAAAGGCAGTGTGCCTTTAAGGGAGTATAGTACACATATAATACAATCAGCCATAGGCTGAAAAACAAGATGACCAGACCGTCATCCTATGCCCATCGGCACTTTACAATGTGCAAAGTGTATAGAGGATAAGCTGCTAGCAGACATCAGGTTTGCAGGATAGAAAATGACAAGCTATAGATGCCTGTCAACCAAGATCTCATGCCAGATCTCACTGGGAGAGTGAACTCTCACCACCACGTGCTCTTGTGCTAAGTCCATAGCACCCGAACTATCACTGTGCAAAGAAAATGTCTCTGTACCACTTGTGACCATAAGCACATGCCCAACAATAGACCTCTGCTGGTCTACCCAACCTGCATCACCTGCATGCTGCTCCTGGAAGCATAAGGACCTAATGTCCACAACCGCTTCCCTACTGCCAAAATCTACCATAATCATGCTACCAACTCCCACTGCAACGGAAGCAAGAACTGGAAGTGTAGCCCCAATGGCAAACATGTGAGAACCAAGTCTCAACACAGTCATGGATGCATGAAGTACTATGGCTGCCATATCAACCATAACTTGCTGCTCAACTGATCTATGATCGTCAAACCTGCAGTGTTTCAAGTATGGAGCCAATACAGGCAATGGAGTACTCACTAACTTCCCCCTCTCCATACTGAAACAACCAAGTATCTGACAAACATCATCAAGACCATGCAGCTCCCACTGCAAAGCATCCCTGTCCATAAGGAACCATATGGCAAGTAACCTCAGAAGGATAGCAACCTCCTGAATACTGAGACCATAACCTGTCTCACTGTGCATCACATCCTGAGCTCTCATAACGGTATCAAACCTATGAAGCCAAGCTCGAGGGGATTGCTTCTGGCTATGAAGGCACTTACGAAGAAAACATATCAATGATTCCTGCCCATGCGCAATATGACCCGAGTCAATAACTGCAGAAACCACATCTGTCCTGGCATAACTAGCCAATGGATCATACCGGGCATCATTAGCCAAGGTATCCTCCTCACCATGCATAGCCTCATCCTCATCTGCAAGAGGCACTCCGCATCCTGGGAGTAAACTATAACTGTCCATAGAAGATGCATCAACAATCTCCATAGGAGTATAAACCTGTGGAATGCTCGAGACAAAATCAGGAAGTAATCGTGGCTGTCCCAACTTTATAACCTGCTCACTATGGGAAAAACCTCCCACTCCAAGGGATATGGGCTGCCCCTGCAAAGAATTCGGAGGTATCAGTGCACTTACACCCTCCTGGAACACCACTCTCCTGCTATCCACAGTCCTGGGCTGTCTAAACATAGGATCCTCTCTGAAATAGACATTATGGCTGCGTATCAACTCTCTAGTTGAAGAATCCCATAACCTGTAGTCCTCACTGGACTCACTGTATCCAAGGAAGATACATCTCCTCGATCGGGAACCATGAGCATAAGCCTCGCAACCAAACACACGTAAATGCTCATAACATGGTGCCCTGCCTGTCAAGAAGTCAAATGGCACTCTACCATTCAGAGATCTCCTGGGTGACCTGTTAAGCAAGTATGCAGCTGTCTTACATGCCTCAGCCCAATAGCATTCGGTAAGACCTGCATATCGTAGCATGCTACCAATCCTGTCCAATAGAATCCGATTTATGCCTTCTGCCAAGGCATCATGAGCAGAAAGATGAGGACTGGTCAACACCCTCCTGATACCAAGTGTATCACATAGATGCTGAAATCTAGAAGAGGTAAACTCTGCATCACCATCAGTCATCAAGCTCAATAGCTTCTTTCCTGACTGATTTTCAGCATTACCCAAGAAGCGCTGAAATGTATCATATACATCATGCTTCTGCCGAATCGGATATACCCATATGTACTTTGTAGCAGCATCAATAAATGTCACAAAGTAAGAGGTGCCACCCAGTGAAACGGTAGGCATAGGCCCACAAACTGCACTATGAACCAACTGCAATGGCTCAAGATACCTCTCACTAATTGTCTTCCTCACAAAGGAGGATCCTGACTGCTGACCATCATCACAATCATGACATAAAATTTGAGAGACATCCATAACAGGAATGTATCTCAATGTTGTAAGGGCTTCCATACCTGCAGTAGACATATGTCCAAGTCTGGCATACCATAAACTAGCTGATGGCTGCTTACTAATCATAAGCATCTTATCCTGGACACCTGATACATGCAATGCATAAGAGAATCCAACCCGTGATCCCCTAGCCATAACCAGATTGCCTCTAGCAATCTTCCATGCATGATCACCCAAAGAGACATGATAACCTGCCTCAACCAACTGTCCAGTACTGATCTTGCTCGTAGCAAGTCCTGGTATATGTCTAACCCTCTGTAGAACAAGAATAGAGCCACTAGGCATAACAAGGTGGATATCCCCATAACCATAGACATCCATAGAATGATCAATGCCCATCAAACCACTCTCCACAATGCATTCCTGATATGCACTGAACCATGACCTATGAGGGGTCATATGACATGAAGCACATGGATCTAACATCCAATCACCAAGAATGGGTACATCAGTGGCCAAGAGGGAGGTGTCAGACATAGACAAAAGAATGCCTTCATCACTGCTACTGTCAGTGGAAACCCTGGCATCCACGCCTTGAAGCTCAACATGCTTCTTCTCCTTCTTCCTGTCATTCTTAACCTTGCTCTTCTTCTTGTATTTTCTCAGCCATTTCCAGCAATACTTTTTCATGTGGCCATACTTTCCACAATAGAAACATCTAACACAA
The DNA here is from genome assembly GCF_047967505.1 of Dipteris shenzhenensis. Lineage (NCBI taxonomy): Eukaryota > Viridiplantae > Streptophyta > Polypodiopsida > Gleicheniales > Dipteridaceae > Dipteris > Dipteris shenzhenensis. The sequence goes on from NC_141607.1 coordinate 24,847,228, forward strand.
GTCCGAGAGCTAGACTTGCTCCTGGAATTCCCCCTTGAGCATGACCTGTTTCTACCAATTGATCGACCTTTGGAGTGCATATCAAGGCTGTATTTCAGCCCATCAGGACATTTCAGCCCATCATGCTGTAACATAACACTATCATGGTCATACATCCGGCATATACGAGTATAAAACTCATATGCATGGTAGTCTACACCCTGTACACCATCCTGTACCTGCAAGTAGACTGACTTCGAGAGTGATGACTGAATGATAGAGCATGCTTGCTCATCCATGTCATCCCAATCACTCTGTTTAATGCTATTAGGCTTGACACCTTTGCATTGAATGGGCTTATGCTGCCTCTTCTGCACTAACACATCATAAATCTGCTCTTTCCAATACTGAAAGTTTGATCCATCCAACCTCTCAATATCAAAGAGGGCACTACCAGCTGTAGATGCCATATCTATGGCACAATAGGTCACAACCAAAGAGCAGTATAGTGCAATAGGCAACCCAAATGACCAAAAAATATAGTGTTGTCCAGACCAATCAGGTCTCCAAATAAATTGGCTGATCCAATGCTCAAAAGCACTCAGCCATAAAGAGGCATAAACAAGAATATATGCAGCCCAGTAACCTGCCAATGCCTGGCAATCCAAGTAAGAAATGCACTGAACCAAATGAGCAATGCCTGCTCAACCAATGGCAATAGGAGCCCAGCTCAACTATCCATAAACATCAGTGCGGCATCCACCAATGCAAATCCATAATGCATTGAAATGGCATTTACTGCATCACCCATGCATCACCTCGAGTGTGCAATCCTTTGGCAACAAAATCAAGCATTCACTACTTGCCAAATGTGCCAAAGTGACTTGCCTAAATGCCAATAATGCCCTTGGACAGAAGTGAGATCCCAATCACTTTCTGTAATTTACTGTGAGTTCCCAATTCACTGTTGTGCAAGAGAAATTCCTACAACAATACCTCACAGCCACTTTGGGCAAAATAACACGCTGTCCCTGTTTTTGAACAGTGATATCTTTTCACTGAAAGACCGGATGCCAAAGCTATAAACAGCAAAGTTGTAGCTGGTAGAAAGATCTACAACTTGTCAGTTGACCTCAAGAGCCAAATCCTTCTGGATTCTCAGATATTCTCACCTGAAAAACAGCTTCCTGCACATTGGTCACAAATAGACAGTAGACTGCAACTTTTTGTGGTTTTGCAGAGGCTGTAACTCCTGCAGCTTATACCGGATCAACTTGCTTCCAAAAGCAAAGTTGTAGTATTTTCTGTGAACTACAACTTTCCAGTTCGGTACAAAGTGCAATTCCACACCAGGAAAGAGATATTCAGTTCTGAAAATGACTGTTCTGTCATTAAAAAAAAAAAACAGCAACAGCAGCTTCCTTGAATGTTTGCTGCCCTTTACAGCACTCATCTGCTCCGGCAAAAAACAGCCCCAAAAATGGTCAAAATACATCCAGTAGATCACCCCGTATGTCAACTGCAACACCAGCAAAATGGCAAGTACAATGCCCAACCAAATCAGCCCCAAGAATGCTCATAGATCAGCAATTAAATAGCCCAAAAGCACTGGCAAAACAGCCCCGAAATGTGCTCCAAATGATGCTAATCTGACAGGATCTCAATACATCACCGTACCACCGTATGTATCCAACATAGGCAAATAACCATGCATCCAACGAACTGTCAATGCATCTCAACCAGGCATGTACCACTGTCAAAGCATGTGTCAATGCCACTGCCAAAGTGATGTACAGATCGAAAGCTCCTTGTGCAAGACTGCAAAATGGCATATGACCAGTCCCGTAAAGTGTCCAAGCAATAGCCTCAAATCAGCCTATCCACAGCTAATGTCCATACTTTGTGTAAGAAAGAGCAAGAGAGACCTCCTTAAGTGAAAGAGAGAGAGAAAGATTTCCCTGTGTCCTTCTGAGAGAAAAAAGCCATTGAGCGAAATAGAGAGGTAGATTAATGGCAACCTTGAGCAAGCCCTTCAATGGCATCACGAGCAAAAGTGCCCTTCAGTAACCTCTCCTTCAACGAGCATTTGTGACCTCCTACTCCAACTAAGGCTTCCAGAAATATGTCCCAACAGCTCTCTGCTGCTCTCCAAATGACAACCAAGCTCCCTACTCTTTTGCTGTGGCGCAATCACATTTCATAGGCCAGTAAGTTCCTCTTGTAGAGATTGCTTCTTGGACTGTAAGAGCTTCAGGCTGCCCTCCTTCTGCAAATTTGGAGTCTGCAATCCACTAAAAGGCTCACAACGTCTCCCGTTGTAAGTGCATTGGCAACCTCGATAGCGTCAATGGTAGCGAAAGCCCAACAGTCGTAAGACACAGCCAGATGACACAATAGCCAGCTCATGCATCAACCAAGGTGTCCTCAGCAATGACTGTTTGCAAGCGGATTCACAAGGCTCCAACAATGGTTGATTACAGCCTCCATCAATGCCCCAGGCTAGCGGGCTCATGGGCTGATCTCTAGCCCTCTTGCAACAACTACAAGGCTCCCAGCAGTGAAGCGCCAAGCTATTTGCTCAGCCGCGCCTTCCTAGATGCCTATAGCAGATTCTAACGCTGCACGCATCATTGGGCTTCTTTAACCTGCGAATCCTTATAGTCCATGGCCTCTAGCAGTAAGTGCAGCTGCAAGCTCTAATGCCAATAGGCCAGCTGCTCCATCGAGCTCCAAAAGCCTCCATCAGCAGCTCCCGTCACGCGTAGCCTCTCAACCAACGGACTCCATAGCCGCTCTCCAACAGCAACGACGCTCTTCAAAATCGCCTAAGACTCCATGCCTCTCCAGCCGACTATGAGCTAGCAAGCTCAGGCCCAAAGCAAAGGACCCTCTACATCGACTACTTTCTGCCACTCCACAATGCCCAATGCAATTGCATATCCCAGGTGCCAGCTGACTAAGCTCCAAGTCGAGCTACCTCGTAGATCGAATGCCGTGGGCTCTGATACTAGTTGTGGGAGAGGAGAGCACACAACGGGATAGGAGACACCAAAAGTGGTGGAGCAAAAGCTACTCCAGCTTATTCCTCTATCATATATATATGAGTATACATGGGCACTGTACAAGTGGGTGGGCACACTGCCCTTTACCCCAACAACATCAACACAACATTGCTTCTTACTTGCCTAAGAGACCAAGCAACCATTGACTAAGAAGCAATTACCACTTGTAGACCACATAGAGAAGTGAGAGCTTGCCCAATCTGCATCTATATATCCCAAAAGATCAAGAGACATCACAAAAGATGATTCTGTATGAGGTCGATAAACTAATCCAAAATCATAAGTGCCTTTCAAATACTTGCTGCAAACCAATGTTGCATTGAGGGAGCAGCCAGATATTGACCTAAAAAATTGGCAGTAAAAAGAATATCTGGTCGAGTGTTCAAACCGACAAACTGTAGGCAACTGACAAGATTGGCATAGGGTTGATGTGAAACCTCATCATCATGAGTTAATCGAGTATTTTTGACAGAGCTCACAAGATAAGGAGTGGTCACAGAGTGAGCATTCGTCAAGCCAAACTTTTGAACTGCATCTTGAATGAATTTTGTTTGTCGAAGTAGCAAAATTCCTTTGTGACGAAATCACTGAACTTGAATACCAAGACATGAATGAATGTCACCAAGATCAACCATATCAAATGCTGAGGATAAGATTTTCTTGACATGTCGCAAGAAATCGAGATTGTTGGAAACAAGTATGGTGTCATCCACATAAAGAGCAAGAATGACAAAAAGAGCACCATCATGTTTGGCATATAAGTTGGGGTTAGAGAAACAAGAGTTGAAACCTTGAGATGTTAGAAACTGATCAATTTTCATGTACCAAGAATGGGAAGCTTGCTTTAGACCATAAAGAGCACGATGAAGGCGACAAACAAGATGGTCCTGACTGGCAAGTATGAACCCTTCTAGTTGCTCCATATAAATCTCCTCTTTAAGATCTCCATTAAGAAAAGCAGTTTTCACATCCATTTGATGAATCTCCAAGTCAAATTGAGTAGCACCCGAATACTTGTGCTACAAACAACGGGTGAAAAAGTATCATGATAATCAACTGGACCTGCAATTTGTGAGTATCCTTTTGCAACCAGACGAGCTTTAAACTTGTTAAAAGAACCATCAGCTTTAGTTTTGGTTTTATAAACCCACTTACATTTGATAGGAGTGTGACCAGGAGGTAGTTCAGTAAGAACCCATGTAGCTTTAGAGATCAAAGAATCATATTCAGCTTTTATTGCCTCTTGCCATTGACTCTTTTGTGAAGAAGAGATAGCTTCTGTATAAGTAGTAGGGTCTTCATGAGCAACCATTGCATGATCAATGATTTCAAAGTCATCAACATAATCATGAGTAGAACCATGTTCAAAATCAATAGGCAAATCAACATAAATATCAACACTATCATCAAAGGCATGTGTATGTGCAGGATCCAAATCCAAATTGTCAACACAGATGGAGTAGCAGTGATGCCATCAGATGAAAAAGTAGTAATGACATCAGAAGTGGAATCAATATCAAATAGAAAAGGAAAGGCAGAAAGTAAGGACTCAGTGTCCTCTGCATCCTCGGTAGACCATGCCCCTCCCATTAACTGCTCATTGAATATGGCATCACGATTGATTATCACCTTCTTAGAAGAGGGATCATAGAATTTATAGCCTTTAGGATTCGGAGAATATCCAATGAATATGACCTTTTTGCTAGGAAGATCTAGCTTTTTTCGTGTCTCTTTTGGTACATGAATATAAGCAATGCAACCAAAAGTTTAAAAATGTGATACAGAAGGAGTCTCCCCTGTCCAAGCTGTGATTGGTATCTGTCCAGAAGGTGCGATTGTAGGAAGATGATTTTGCACAAAGATGGCTGTCTAAAGTGCTTCTACCCAAAAGCTTCGAGATAATCTAGAATGAAGGAGCATACATCGCATAGCATCAAGAGAAGTGCGATTCTTATGCTCTGTGTGAGCATTTTGTTGAGTAGAGTATGGAACAGTATATTCACGATGAATGCCACACTCAATGCAATAATCATTAAAAAGATTAGAAATATATTCTCCACCATTGTCACTACGAAGGGTCTTGATCCAAAAACCAGTATGAAGTTCTGCAGTAGTTTTATATTGCTTGAATACTAATAAGGCCTCTGACTTATGTCGCAAGAGAAATGCAATTGTATATCTTAACCAATCATCAATGAAAGTGATGAAATACCTGTAGAAAGACTTGGATGGAGGAAAAGGTCCACATATATCAGTGTGAATAAGATCCAATAAAGCATGTGAATGAGTTGAAGTAGATGCATGAAAGGGTTTTCGATGATGCTTGCCAAGAGCGCAATATTCACATAGGCCCATGTGAGGACGAGCTGGGAGATTCATACCATCCATAAGATCATGATGATTTATAGCAAGTAGCTTGGCAAAATCTGAATGAACAAAACGATAATGCCATAGCTTGCAGTCCAAATCACCAAGGGTTTTAACCACATTAGCAATATCATCATTTAAGGAAAGTTGAAAGAGGTTACCATTCTGAGGAGCAACTGCTATGGTATGTCCATCTTTTTCATTCCGACACTGTGTGTGGTCAAAGCCAATAAAGAGACCAAGATCAACAAGTCGTGCAACAGAAAGAAGATTTGGAACATGGAGAATGCCTCGTAATACTCTTGTTGAAGAAAAAGTGGCAAAATATAAATCTCCAATGCCCATGACTTCACAAGTAGTGTCATCAGCAAGATGGACCAATTTCTTGTGAGAAAGAGCATGATAATTATGTAACCATTGAGATTGATATGTTATAAAAGTGGAACCATCTCGAACATTAAGTATCCTTTTTGGGGAGACATCAGAATAGATATGATTTGCCTCTTGATGCATATGGGAATCAACTATAAAAGTGGAACCATCTCGAACATTAAGTATCCTTTTTGGGGAGACATCAAAATAGATATGATTTGCCTCTTGATGCATATGGGCATCTTGCTGTTGAGCAACATATGCTTGAGTACATTCGCAATCATAACGCCTCTTGTAACACCGAAAGGATGGATGATTTCCACCAGAGAATACGTTTGTCAAAGCTCACATCAATGATCAAGAAGACAATGGTCGCTCTGAAAATATAAAACTTGAGATATCCCAAAAAAAGATAGAAAGTGAGATGGGAGTATCCTAGAAATAGCATGCATGCCAAGAAAGAGCTTTGCTGGTTGATCATGAAAGCATGACGTTTTTGAAGAAAAGCAAAACTTGTTGATCATAAAACGGAGGTATTTTTGGCAAAAAGCACTATGATGGTGCGGATCATGAAACCAATACGTTTATCACAAAGCCATGAGATTCTTGGCGAAAAGCAATACGAGTGTGCCGATCACGAAACCAAGAAAAAAGTATTCGTCACGAAAACTGACATAATTTTTTGCTCTAAAGTCCGATTAGGGCATTTAAGTGCTTAGAACGAAGAGCACGACAAGATGGAATTGTGTCAATCTCTGTGGAGAATGCCACCAGTGGAGAATGGCAGCATACCAAGACCTTAAAAATGGCACAAGGAATCCTAAACTCACATGTGGATTGGCACTTTTGCTATGATACTACTACAGCAATAAAATTTGTGGAATGTCAATCTATAAGTTTAGTTTATTCATACTCACATGTGGATTGGAATCGGACACCACTCTCCTATGATCACTGGAATACCCCTCCTAGATGAAAAGAAAGAGGGAGAGAGATAGGAGACTCAAGTTCAGCTTTCTTCACAACACACAAAAGAGAGAGGACACAAGGTTGGAGGGTGAAGCCTTTCTTCACTTTTGCACACAACAACAATACAATAGAAGAGGGAAATACCCTATATGTCAAAACCTAGAATACGTGGTTCATATGTGAACCCAAACCAAAAACATACGTGGTAGTCTAACTACACCACGAGTACAACTAACATAGGCGGTGACATAAATGATAGTCATCCACCCAGGAGATGTATCGGGGGTAGAGCTTGATATCTCAACACTCCCCCTCAAGCTCAAATCCATCTCACGTACACCAAGCAAGCTCCTAAATCTGCGAAGCTTCTCGGTACCCAATGCCTTCGTAAAAATATCAGCCACCTGCTCCTCAATGCTGACATAGACAAGATCAATCTCACCAGCTAGAACCTTCTCTCTCACAAAGTGATAATGCACCTCAATGTGCTTCGTTCTAGCATGATAAACTGGGTTATTAGCAAGCATGATGCTGCTAATGTTGTCACAATGAATGACAACTGCTGCATGAACTGACTGTCCCATATCTGCAAGTAGCTTCCGTAACCAAGCTACCTCACATGCAGCCATTCCTGCACCCCTGTACTCAGCCTCTGTGCTCGACAAGGCAACTGTTGGCTGCTTCTTGCTGCTCCAACTGATGGCACCACTCCCAAGGGAAAACATAAAACCACTAGTAGATCTCCTGTCTGAGACACTACCAGCCCAGTCAGCATCTGTGTATCCATGTACCTGTAATGCACACCCAGCTTCATGAAACAGTCCATAATGCAATGTGGACTTCACATACCGCAGTATGCGCCTAGCCGCATCCAAATGTGGCTTCCTCGGTGCCTGCATAAACTGACTCACCAGCCCCACAGCATAGCTCAAATCTGGTCGGGTTATAGTCATGTAAATCAAGCTACCTACTATGCACCTGTACATAGTAATATCTTCAAGAAGCTCACCTGACTCTGCATTGAGCTTCACATTCTGCTCCAATGGAACAGAGATAGGCTTACAGCCTGTCATCCCATATTTGGACAGCATGTCCAAACCGTATTGCCTTTGCAACAACCATATCCCACTCGGGGATCTAATAACCTCAATGCCCAAGAAGTAACGCAGCTCTCCCAAATCCTTCATCTCAAATTTTTGCTTCAACAGCAGCTTCACTTCATTAATGTCTGCATCACTATCACCTGTAATAATCAAGTCATCAACATAGATGACTATAAGCACAATCCCTCTGTTTGTCCTTTTCACATAAAGTGAAAAATCTGAATTGGAAATCTGAAATCCAATAGTGACAAGATATTGCCCTATCTTGTCTGACCATGCCCTCGGCGCCTATTTTAAGCCATACAAGGCTTTGCGCAACCTGCATACAAAATCGGGGTGTGCTTTATCCTCATAACCTTCTGGCTGCATCATATAAACCTCTTCCTGCAAGTCACCATGCAAGAAGGCATTTTTCACATCCATCTGATGCAAAGACCATCCCTTTGCAGCAGCCATAGCAATTACTGCTCTCACGGTTGCCATCCTTGCAACTGGGCTGAAAGTTTCCTCATAGTCAATTCCATATGTCTGCGCAAAACCTTTGGCAACCAATCTTGCCTTGTACCTGCTAACAGACCCATCAGCATTGTGCTTTACTTTGTAAACCCACTTGCAGCCAATAGCCTTCTTATCATGAGGCAAAGGCATCAAATCCCAAGTGTGGTTTGCATCCAAGGCAGCCATCTCTTCATCCATAGCTGCTTCCCAATTTTTATGCCCTGCTGCATCCTCAAAACATGTGGGCTCTGGCTCCTCTAGAACCTTGACCATATAAGCATAGTGATGTGCTGTATACCCATCATATCTCAGCCTGTCAACTGGATACTTAATACGAGTGGACCTCCGTACAACTGGATCAGTTGCAGGCGTCTTTAAATCATGCCTGCTTTTCCTTGCACCAGGTGTAACAACAGAAGGAATCCCAAGTTCCTCATCAAGGCTCATTTCAGAGCCGCTTGACTCTCCATCAACATGAGAGCTACCAGCAGACACATCAAATACTGGAGCATGGTCCACTTTTTCTTTTCCCTTATGTGATACCTGCACAACACTATCAGGACTGCCATGTGACGATTCACTAGATCTCAATCTCCCTGTCCATGCATTAGATCCACTAGTAGAGGACTCTCTGGGTCCACTCAAGGCTTGAGATTGATGCTCTGCATTTATTGCAGCATTCCCATTTCCTGCATCTGCATCTCCTACCATAACAGTTGGTGCATACCAGCTGCTCATTTCATCAAAAACAACATCTCTGCTCACTTGCATTTTGTGGGTGGAAGGGTTATAACAGCGATACCCTTTTTGGTGCTGAGCATATCCAATAAAGATGCATTTTTCTGCCTTTGGATCCAGCTTTGTTCTCTTCTCATCAGGAACATGAACATAAGCTATGCAACCAAATACCTTCAAGTGAGAAATATCTGGTTTTTGGCCTGTATACATTTCTTCAGGCGTCATGCCATGGACAGCTGCAGTGGGGGTTCTGTTCATAATATAAACAGCAGTTGCTACTGCTTCAGCCCAAAAATAATCAGGCATGTTTTTCTCATTTAGGATCGCCCGTCCTACTTCTGCAATATGCCTGTTCTTCCTTTCTGCAACCCCATTCTGCTGAGGGGTAGACCTGCATGAGTACTTCCTTTGAATTCCCTGTTCTTTCAGATATTCACAAAATTCTTCTGAAAAGTACTCTCCCCCTCCATCAGATCTTAGCACTTTAATATGCACACCTTTCTCTTTTTCAACCATGGCCTTAAAAGCCTTGAAATGGCTGAACACTTCATTTTTGTGCTTCATAAAATAAATCCACACCTTCCTAGTGTAGTCATCAATAAACGTCACATAATAATGGCATCCACCAATAGAAGCAGCTTTGGTTGTCCAAACATCTGAATGGATCACTTCCAAAGGTCTTCTGCTCACCTTAGCATTTTTGGGAAATGCATGTCTGGCCTGCTTACCCATTTGGCATGCTTCACATACCTTTTGCATTCCCTCAACTCTGAATTTAGGCAAACCTGCAACAATGTTTTTCGTTTGCATAGATTTCAGCCTTTGTATATTCACGTGCCCAATGCGCTTGTGCCATATCTCAATATCTGCAATGACACCTCTCCCATGCGCAAACATAGCAGCTTTCACCTCAGGCATATCAACATCCAAGGTGAACATTCTTCCATTTTTGTTGCCTTTTGCAACCAAGCGGCATTTATTTTTCAAGTCCTCAACAAAGCATCCATCAGGATTAAATCTAACCTGCAGACCTTGCTCAACCATCTGGCCAACTGAAACCAGGTTCTTAGTGATTTTTGGAACATGAAGTACATCTGCTAAGTACTTTGTTTTGCCATCCTGCATAGCCAATGGCACTTTACCAACCTGCGTAATTGGGTGCGCAGTATCATCACCAGTTTCAACATAACCTGGCTTATCCGAATTTCTGACATCATGAAACCACTCACCATGACTGGTCATGTGGTTAGAGGCACCTGAATCAACATACCAAACATCATTGCAAGTTGCAGCATCTCCTGACATGGAGTTAACCATATGCTGCATCACAAAAAGGTGCTCATTTCTGTCGTCACCATGCCCACTTGATGATGCATAGTTGCTTTGCTGCAACTTCCCACTTTTGATGTCATTCTGCTTTTTATAGCATGTATTCTCCTTGTGTCCAGGCTTTCCACAATAATAGCATTCTGTGCTGCTATATACTTGCTGGTTCCTTTGCCATGAACCACGGCCTCTTTGGCTCCCCCTGCCTCTAGAACTACCACGTCCTCCTCCATAGGACTGGTTTTCCTGTTGTTGCTGTTGGTTCTGATTTCCTACACGGCCACCAGAACGGCCTCTTCCTCTACCCCTGCCTCTACCTGTATTCGAGTAGAAAGCAGTCTCTTGAGAAGTTGAGGTGGCTGAACCACCATTCGTTTGCTCTTCACTCAGCAAGAGAGCAATAAGTTCCTGAAAATCAGGAAATGTTTCACGAACTCCAATGGATGTCCGAAATTGTGCATAATCTTTCCCAAGACCATTCAAGGTCACGGACACTAAGTCCTCATCATCAACAGGTGCTCCAATGGAGGCAAGAGAATCTGCAAGGCCTTTCACCTTCAAGGAATACTCATTTATATTCAGATTTTTCCTTTGCACATTGTGCAACTCCTGCTTTAGCTGCATCTTTCGTGCTTTAGTATTTGTGCTATACAGCTTCACCAATGTATCCCATGCCTCCTTAGGCGTCTCTAGATCCTGTATATGCACAATCATAGAATCTGAAATGCTAACGGACAGCCAATACAGGCATTTTCTGGCTTTTTCATGCCATTCTTTAAAGGCCTTCAATTCAGCAGGAGTGGGAGCAGCACCCAAAACTGGTTCTGCAGTTTCACCACTGATGTAATCCCAAACTCCCTTTCCCATAAAGAAGTTTGTCATCCTAAACTTCCATGCTTGGAAGTTGTTCTTGTCAAGCTTCTCACTGACAATGGTAGACAGATTCTCAGACATTTTACAAATCACGAATTGCAACAGCAACCTGTAAACACAGCAAATGCCTCAGAAGGGCAAATAGCAAAACTTCTGCAAAGAGCCTCACAGGGGCAGATCTGCAACACTGACGAAAGTGGTATTTCACCACACAGTCACTTCCTCGTGACGATTTTGCATCAACAGGCAACAGGCATGAATCTGCAACTCCCAATATCTCTGCACATAGGCATACGATGCAATTTCTGTGGCACCTTTCCACCGACTAGCCGCGCGGTGGTCGCACAGCAAAAACAGGGCCTTTTTCTGAGTGCCTGCGAAGAACTTCTGCCTTCAAAACGGGCCCCGAAACGGCCTCAAATCAGAGAAATAAAGTCACCGAGGGCTTCGCCCTCACCCGTAGCATATACTGCGCTCTCGTCGCACCGCGAAGGGCCTCTCAATCTAAAGCAGTGCACTCCTGCACTTCTGGCTGTGCTACCTGCAGAGATTTGCTCCCAAACTCGAAATAGGAAAGCTACACTGGTCCTCTTACCAAGACACCACAAACTTGGCTAGCTTTCTTGAGCTCCTTACCACGAACAAGGCTCTGATACCATGTAAAGAAAGAGGGAGAGAGATAGGAGACTCAAGTTCAGCTTTCTTCACAACACACAAAAGAGAGAGGACACAAGGTTGGAGGGTGAAGCCTTTCTTCACTTTTGCACACAACAACAATACAATAGAAGAGGGAAATACCCTATATGTCAAAACCTAGAATACGTGGTTCATATGTGAACCCAAACCAAAAACATACGTGGTAGTTTAACTACACCACGAGTACAACTAACATAGGCGGTGACATAAATGATAGTCATCCAGGAGATGTATCGGGGGTAGAGCTTGATATCTCAACACTAGAATAGTAGAATAAACATTTGTACAAGTGGAGAATGGTAGTGGTGCCAATCTCTTATTAGGCCCTAAGAAATGTCATTGAGAAGCCTAAACTCACATGTGCATTCTTCTATGTAGTGATCACTGTCTCCGCTGTGTAGAGATCATATGGAATTGTGTCAATCTCTATGGAGAATGCCACCAGTGGAGAATGTTAGTGGTGGTGCCAATCTCATACCATGACCTGCAAACATGCACAAGGAATCCTAAACTCACATGTGCATTCTTCTATGTAGAGATCACTGTGTCCACTCTGTAGAGATCATATGGAATTGTGTCAATCTCTGAGTTCATCAAACTCACATGTGGATTGAAATCGGACACCACTCTCCTATGATCACTAGAATACCCCTCCTAGAATAGTAGGGTGAACATTTGTACAAGTGGAGAATGGCAGTGGTGCCAATCTCTTATTAGGCCCTAATAAATGGCATTGAGAAGCCTAAACTCACATGTGCATTCTTCTATGTAGTGATCATTGTCTCTGCTGTGTAGAGATCATATGGATTTGTGTCAATCTCTGTGGAGAATGCCACCAGTGGAGAATGGCAGTGGTGCCAATCTCATACCATGACCTGAAAACATGCACAAGGAATCCTAAACTCACATGTGCATTGGCACTACCACTAGTGGAGAATGGCAGTGATGCCAATCTCATGCTGGCAACTACATAATGACAATGAGATCATCAAACTCAGATGTGCATTGAAACTTTTGCCATTATCCTACTATAGCCAATAAATATAGTGGAATGTCAATCTATAGGTTTAGTTTGTCTAGATCACCACTAGTGGAGAATGGTAGTGATGCCAATCTCATGCTGGCAAATACATAATGACATTGAGACCATCAAACTCACATGTGTATTTTTCTATGTAGTGATCACTGTCTCCGTTGTGTAGATATCATATGGAATTGTGTCAATCTCTGAGATCATTAAACTCACATGTGGAATGGAATTGGACACCACTCTCCTATGATCACTAGAATACCCCTCCTAGAATAGTAGGGCAAACATTTGTACAAGTGGAGAATGGCAGTGGTGCCAATCTCTTATTAGGCCCTAATAAATGGCATTGAGCAGCCTAAACTCACATGTGCATTCTTCTATGTAGTGATCACTGTCTCCGCTGTGTAGAGATCATATGGATTTGTGTCAATCTCTATGGAGAATGCCACCAGTGGAGAATGGGAGTGGTGCCAATCTCATACCATGACCTGAAAACATGCACAAGGAATCCTAAACTCACATGTGCATTGGCAGTACCACTAGTGGAGAATGGCAGTGATACCAATCTCATGCTGGCAACTACATAATGACAATGAGATCATGAAACTCACATGTGCATTGAAACTTTTTCCATTATCCTACTATAGCCAATAAATATAGTGGAATGTCAATCTATAGGTTTAGTTTGTCTAGATTACCACTAGTGGAGAATGGTAGTGATGCCAATCTCATGCTGGCAAATACATAATGACACTGAGACCATCAAACTCACATGTGTATTTTTCTATGTAGTGATCACTGTCTCCGTTGTGTAGATATCATATGGAATTGTGTCAATCTCTGAGATCATTAAACTCACATGTGGAATGGAATTGGACACCACTCTCCTATGATCACTAGAATACCCCTCCTAGAATAGTAGGGCAAACATTTGTACAAGTGGAGAATGGCAGTGGTGCCAATCTCTTATTAGGCCCTAATAAATGGCATTGAGCAGCCTAAACTCACATGTGCATTCTTCTATGTAGTGATCACTGTCTCCGCTGTGTAGAGATCATATGGATTTGTGTCAATCTCTATGGAGAATGCCACCAGTGGAGAATGGGAGTGGTGCCAATCTCATACCATGACCTGAAAACATGCACAAGGAATCCTAAACTCACATGTGCATTGGCAGTACCACTAGTGGAGAATGGCAGTGATACCAATCTCATGCTGGCAACTACATAATGACAATGAGATCATGAAACTCACATGTGCATTGAAACTTTTGCCATTATCCTACTACAGCCAATAAATATAGTGGAATGTCAATCTACAGGTTTAGTTTGTCTAGATTACCACTAGTGGAGAATGGTAGTGATGCCAATCTCATGCTGGCAAATACATAATGACACTGAGACCATCAAACTCACATGTGCATTCTTCTATGAACACTTATTTCATTAATTTTGGACTCATATGTCTACTTTTGGACTATTCCTTAAAATCCTTCCCAACTGAAAAGTTTACTTTATGAAATTGTCATTCGAGAATCAAAAGTTTACTTTCTGGCACTATCATTTTCACATAAGACATTTCAAAATATCTCTCTACAATGTTGTACAAATAATGCAAAAACTACTATTAAATCCTAAATTTGTATTTCTTGTTTATAAGAATCATATTCTTAAAATAAAAAATCCGAGTTATTAGTTTAAATCCATGAAAAACCATGCTATTGAGGATTCACAACATTTTAAAAATGTATACATAAGAGACCTATAAGACTCTTTTTACTTTCAATGAAGAAAACTATAATACTCTTGAATATTCAAGAAATTAAAAGGTTTATATACACATGAGACATGATGGAAGCCTCTTTTGTACTCCAAAAAATAGCAATAGCTATGCTTGCAATTTTACATTATCATGTCATAAGTTTTACAACAAATATTGCTCTGGATGAGTCTTTGTACAAAGGATCTCCTGTGGCCTTTTCAATAATTTAATTTTTCCTTTACAATGAGTTTAGTACAAATGGGCGATCCAAACATTTGCTTGTTTGAATGTCCTTTTCTATCATGATCATAGAAATGAGCGATCCAAACATTTGCTTGTTCAGAATGTCCTTTTTGTCGTCACTTGTCGCTTCGGTGCCATCTTCATTCACTCTCATCTGACAACCACCACCACCTTCACTCTTTCTTGATATTTGAATGGTGTTATCATGGGCATTCTTCATTTGCGCTATCTCCTTCTACTTCCTCCCGGGCGAGCATCTTTGTGAACTCTGTAATGTGCATAATAATTGGTTGCGGTAATTTTATTTTGTCTTCTACATCATACCCCATGTGCTTCTTTGTTTTCTTTGACCTTGATTTCCAGGATACTATGACTGTCTCTGTGGAAAGTCTTGAAATTGCTTCATGGTTTGGGACCCATTCCTTTTTTAAACAACTACTATACAATGTACTGTTATCTTGGTTCTCCTTCCTGCCCCTTGGCTCATACCATACCACTGTAAATGTTGTAGCTCTCCCCCGGTCATCCATGCTCACGTCAACTACTTTTGCAACCCAAAACTTCACGTTCTCATGTTCACCATCCGATGGTCGAATTGCAACAAAACAATGGACATCTATGTTTATTTGTGGCATAAACTCTCTCTTCTTGGGTCCACAATATGGACGTGGGAGCAACGATTCAAACTCATTTTCAAAGAGACCACATGTTGGACGCAAGTCATTACCAACATTTGGCCAAAATAAAGGCCGTTCTGCCTTAATATCATCTTCTCGCATTTTTGCAAGGTCCTTTATCAATTGGTAGGTCTTGCTAATTACAACAGTATTGTGTTCCTTCCAAGAGGGCTTCCAATCAAGAAATCTCCGAAGCATTTCCTCTTTGTATGCAATAAAAGCTTTTAAGCCTTCTATTCCACCTTTGGATTTCTCGCTGAATTCTTTTGTAGGAGCCCATGTTGGATGCATTTCTTTGCTCGGGATTGAATTTAAGAGAGAGTAAGGTTCTTCAAGTTCCCATTTTGTATCAAGAGAACAGTGTTGCCATTGCATCACTGGTTTTTCATCCTTTAAGAAAAATCGAAAATAGTGTGGAGCGCTATGACCAATCAGGGCATCACCACCTTTTTGTATGAAAGGTAGAATAAAGCTCTTCCAATCATACATCCTCTCAACCATTGAGCATATTGTTCCTTCCTTACGGCCACCAACTTGCCTCCCACATTTTCTTATCAAGTCATCCATTGTCTCCATGTCCTTGTGTTTTAGTTCTCTTGAAACTGTGTTGAATACCTGATCGATATCCTCATGTGTGTGCCCAACCAACAAAAACCCAACTTCAATCTCATTGAAGATTCTATGAGCGATTAGCATTGAGCAAAATGCAAAGAAGAGTACATTCTTATTCTCTCGTCCACAATTGTCTGTTTGTATTCTCAAAGTTGCTGGTAGGCGACCTTTTTCTGCATGTACATTGTGAATTGCCTTCATAACGGATGTTACAACTTGATTGCTATCGTGTAGATGCAAGGAATCAATCCATATGTCTGCAAAAAATTTAAATCTGTGCACTAACACTCCACATAGATGTGTCTTTAAAAAGTATTTGACTTGTAGCTTAGGTGGAGTGTTAACAAATCGAGGTAATGTTGTTGTATTTTGATCCATACCATCTACAATAATGCACATGTACTCATTTGGGTGAGAAATAGCTTGCTCCTTCCAAAATGCATATTTTATTCTAGAATGTCGAACAAGTCCATGATGAAATTCTCTCTTTCTTTTGTAAGCTTCTTTTTGTTCTGGAGACTCTCAAGTGCTCGCTTTAGATCATCACAGTCATTGCACTTTGACATTTTTTGCCTCTTTGGGATTTTAACATGTCCAAAGCTTTTTTTCCAAAGAGTATACAAAGTATGAAAAGATGCCGGTGCATGCCCTCTTTGCCTCAGTGTTTCTCCAATAGAGTTAAATACTTCTTTTTTGGTCAAACCTATCGGAAGATGCATTTCTAATAGGTGGGGTTGCGGTAAAGCATTTTCATAAATGTAATCTTTCAAAATTGCTGTTGCCGCAACCGTTGAGGCTCTTGTTTTGGGCCTTCCTATGTTTCCATGAATGTTAAATTTAACTCCATACTTTGCTTTATTAGCCAAATTCCAATATGTGCCATGTGATAATCCTGTAATAATGCGATATGCATTATTGCATATACTTTTTCCATGTATAAGAGGCCTTATTTGATGTCCTGAACTTCGCCTTCTCTTATCATTTACAAGAAAGCAAGACAATCTCGTGAGTAGGTATTCATTTCTTCTGCTTCCTTTCCTTTTCCAGACATGTTCTCTACAACCCTTGATGTCATGTAAGTTAATGGATCGCATACATGTATGCTTACAGCATGTAGATCGCATTGCTTTTAGCATAACATCTTCATTCATTACTCTTATTCTCTTTGGTTGCTTTTTTGGATCTGCCTGCACTCGTTGTCTTTTCATGCATCTGTATGTCCGTTTTGGGACCTTCTGTACATTCTTATTTGGGATTTGTGTAGTTCTCCTTCTAAGATTTATTTGTCACGTTGTTTTCATGAGATGTTGCATCCTTGATCTTATCACTCTGATAGTCATATACTGAATATTCCTTTGTTGATGTCATCCTTGCTTTTGATACATTCGTCAAACCATTTGTAACATTTACAAGTTCACAATCAAAGTCAAACACCGAATAGTCCTTTGTTGATCTCATCCCTACTTTTGATACAATCGTAGAACCACTTGTTACAATGGCATTAGAGTGTCCCGAATGATCTTCAAACTCATCTATTCCTGAGAGAAGATCACTCATTGATGCAATTTCTATGGATTTCATAACTCCATAGTCAGTGGTGATAGAGTGTCCAGAATGATCTTCAAACTCATCTATTCCTGAGAGAACATCGCTCATCGATGCACTTTCTATGGATTTCATAACTCCATAGTCTTGAAACTCCTCTACTCCAGAGAGAACATCACTCATTATACTATCGTGCATGATTTCCATAATTCCATAGTTACCTGCTTTGACTCCAAGAAATTTATCAGTATCCATGAAGCCATCCATGCTTGAAAATATAACACTTTTGACATCTTTGCCCAAGTTCTCAATGTGCATGAACTCATCCACCCCGGATAAGGCATCACTTGTGAAATATTTTTCTTTCTCGGTACCAATGAACTCATCGACTTCTGATAAGACATCAGTGCTATAGTTGAGTGCATTGGAATCATCCATCTCTGAAGGAATAGAGCTTGGTACATTGGCATATTCTTTCAATTCTTTGATGTTGTAGTATACATTATATTTATCATTAAAAACCACATGCCGAGTCTTTCCAATCTTAAAAATTGCATGCTCCATCTCAAATCCTTATCTACCTCATAGTAGGGACCATCCAATGACATTGAGTTATCATCCATACCATCATCAGTAACTTTTTGAATTCTCATCTGCGCAAATGTCCTGTGTTCAACTTGTTCAAATCCCAAGACTTGACCTTCTACTACATACTTATTTGTAAATGATAACATTTGTAAAATATCTCCCACTCTAAAATCCAAAGATATGCACTTTGTATTCCTGATGACATGTGTTGGATAAGTCTCATCTCTGTCCCATGCAATAAATGCTTTGTTGGAAGTATTATAGGGCATAACATCTCCAAGGATTTCCATATCCCCACACTTATGCTTTAGCTCAACATGTGCACTAAGAATCCTTGATACGATAACCGCCACCTTATCTTCGCCAAGTCTTCTAAAGTGACAAATAGAATTTGGATCACTTTCATGGATTGTAGCAAATGCAACTACTTCTCTTTTGCAACATAAAATCACCTCCATCCCCGGAATAAATTTTGAAGCCATCTCCTTTGTGAGTTTCCTTTACAAACAAGCTGTAACAACCATTATAAAGAACATTAGTCTCTTCTCAATAATCTACTTTATTAATGATTCAAAAATCCAGAACTGGTTTGAAAATTTAATTAGACACTAACCAATAACAACCGTAAACAATAACAACCCTAAACCCTAAACCCTAAACCCTAAACCAAAACAACCCTAAACCCTAAACCCTCAACCCTCAACCCTAACCAATAACAACCCTAAACCCTAAACCCTAAACCCTAACTCCCAAACCCTAAACCCTAAACCCTAAACCCTAACCCCCAAACCCCAAACCCTAAACCCTAACCCCCAAACCCCAAACCCTAACTCCCAAACCGTAAACCCCAAACCCTAAACTCTAAACCCCAAACCCTAAACCCTAACTCCTAAACCCTAAACCCTAACTCTCAAACCCTAAACCCTAAACCCTAAACCCTAAACACTAAACCCTTAACCCTAACCCCTAAACCCTAAACCCTAAACCCTAACCCCCAAACCCTAAACCCTAACTCCCAAACCCTAAACCCTAAACCCTAAACCCTAACTCCTAAACCCTAAACCCTAAACCCTTAACCCTAACCCCAAAACCCTAAACTCTAAACCCTAGCTCCTAAACCCTAAACAATAAACCCTAAACCCTTAACCCTAACCCCCAAACCCTAAACTCTAAACCCTCACCCCAAACCCTAAACCCTAACTCCCAAACCCTAAACCCTAAACCCTAACTCCCAAACCCTAAACCCTAAACCCTAAACCCTAAACCCCAAACCCTAAACCCTAAACCCTAAACCCTAACCCCCAAACCCTAAACCCTAAACCCTAACCCCCAAACCCTAAACCCTAAATCCTAAACCCTAAACCCTAAATCCTAAACCCTATCCCCCAAACCCGAAACCCTAAACCACCAAACTCTAAACCCTATTCCCCAAACCCTAACCCTCAAACCTTGAACCCTAAACCCTAAAGCCTAACTCACCAAACCCCAAATCCTAAACCCAAACCACGAAATCCTAAACCTTAAATCCTATGAGTGTTTTCAAGTTATATCATTTATTTAAGTAATAGTTTTAATTAGAATTCATAAGTAATAGTGGAATTGATAGTTGGGAGGGTGGTAGTGGGAGAAAAGGAGAGTGGGAAAGTGGAGAAAGGGAGTGTGGGAGGGTGGTAGTGGGAGAAAGGGAGAGTGGGAGAGGCACTGGGAATGGGGGCGGTGGGGGTGGGGGTGGGGGTGGGGGTGGGAGGATGGGAGTGGGAGTGGGAGAGGGAGTGGGAATGGGGGAGGTGGGGGTGGGGGTGGGGGTGGGAGAATGGGAGTGGGAGTGGGAGAGGGAGTGGGAATGGGGGAGGTGGGGGTGGGGGTGAGAGAATGGGAGTGGGAGTGGGAGAGGGAGTGGGAATGGGGGAGGTGGGGGTGGGGTGAGGGTGGGAGGATGGGAGTGGGAGTGGGAGGGGTGGGGAGTGGGAGTGGGAGGATGGGAGTGGGAATGGGGGAGGTGGGGGTGGAAGTGGGAGGGGTGAGATGGGAGGATGGGAGTGGGAATGGGGGAGGTGGGGGTGGAAGTGGGAGGGGTGGGGTGGGAGGATGGGGGAGGGAGTGGGAATGGGGGAGGTAGGGGGGTGGGAAAATGGGAGTGGGAGTGGGAATGGGGGAGGGGGGGGGTGGGAAAATGGGAGTGGGAGTGGGAGTGGGAGAGGGAGTGGGAGGATGGGAGTGGGAGGGGTGAGGTGGGAGGATAAGGGTGGGAGAATGGGAGTGGGAGTGGGAATGGGGGGGGAGGGGTGGGGGTGGGAGGATGGGAGTGGGAGTGAGAGGTGGAGGTGGGAGGATGGGAGTGGGTGGGAGAATGGGAGTGGGAGTGGGAGTGGGAATGGGGGAGGTGGGGGTGGGGTGACGGTGGGAGTGGGAGCGGTGGGGTGGGAGGATGGGAGTGGGAGAGGGAGTGGGAATGGGGAAGGTGAAAGAATGGGCGTGGGCGTGGGAGTGAGAATGGGGGAGGTGGGGTGGGAGGATGGGGGTGGGAGTGGGAGTGGGAATGGGGTGGGAGTGGGAATGGGGTGGGAGGATGGGAGTGGGTGGGAGAGAGAGAGAAGATAATCTAATAGAGAGGCCAATGGGAGAGGAGATAATGTTATAGAAGGACCAATGAGAGAGAAGCACTTAAAACCCTAGTTTTTCTTATATATACTCTCCTTCTCTCATTGTTTCTCTCATTTCAACAAGGAAGAGCAAGAGGAGAAGCAAAAAGAGGAGGAAGACCAAAAGCAAGCACAAGCATAGATTTCAACTTTTTCCGAAGTACTTTTTTTAAAATTTGTATTCTTTGAAATTTTATTATAGAGAGAGAACTTAGAGAGAGAAAAGTGAAGGAAAGATTTTTAGAGAGAGAATAAAGGAGAGAGACTCTTGCTGCCTCGGCACCAAAAGAGAGAGAGAGAGAAAGAGAGAGGGAGAGACAGGAGAGAAGGGGGGGGAAAGAGAGGGGAGAGAAAGGGAGGGGGGAGAGAAGGGGGAGGGGGGGAAAGAGAGGGGAGAGAGGGGGGAAGCCGCGAGGGCGGGGAGAGAGAGAGGGGAGGGGGAGGCCGCTGCCGCGGCAGCGGAGAGAGGGGGGGAGGGAGGGGAGGGGAGGGGAGAGAGAGGGGAGGGGAGAGGGAGGGGAGGGCAGGGGAGAGAGAGAGGGGGGGGCCACTGCCGCAGCAGCGAGAGAGGAGGGGGGGAGAGAGAAGGGGAGGGGCCGCGGTAGCAAGAGAGAGGGGGAGGGAGAGAGAGAGAGAGGGGGGGCAGCTGCGGCGGTAGCGAGAGAGGAGGGGGGGAGAGAGAGAGAAGGGGGGGCCGCTGCCGCGGCAGCGAGAGAGGAGAGGGGGGAGAGAGAGAAGGGGGAGGCGCGGCAGCGCGAGAGAGGGGGGGAGAGAGAGAGAGGGGGGAGGCCGCGACACACTGTCACGGCAGCAGAGAGAGGGGGGGAGAGGGAGGAGGGGGAGGGGGGAGAAAGAGGATGGGGGGGGCTACCGCGGCAACGAGAGAGGAACGGGGGGGGGAGAGAGAGAGGGGGGGGCACGAGAGAGAGGGGAGGGAGAGAGAGAGAGGGGGGGCCACTACCGCGGCAGCAAGAGAGGGGGGGGAGAGAGAGAAGGGGGGGCAGCGAGAGAGAGGGGAGGGAGAGAGAGAGAGGGGGGGCCGCTGCCGCGGCAGCGAGAGAGGGAGGGGGGGAGAGAGAGAAGGGGGGGCAGTGAGAGAGAGGGGAGGGAGAGAGAGAGAGGGGGGAGAGGGAGGGGAGGGGAGGGGAGGGGAGAGAGAGAGGTGGGAGCCGCTGCCGCGGCAGTGAGAGAGGGAGGGGGAGAGGGAAGGGGGGGGGAGAGGGAAGAGAGAGAGGGGGGCCGCTGCCACGGCAGCGAAAGAGGAGGGGGGGGAGAGAGATAAGAGGGGGCAGTGAGAGAGAGGGGGGGGAGAGGGAGGGGAGGGGAGGGGAGAGAGAGAGGGGGGGCCGCTGCCGCGGCAGCGAGAGAGGAGGGGGGGGAGAGAGAGAAGGGGGGGATGCGAGAGCGAGAGAGAGGGGGAGGGAGAGAGAGAGAGGAGGGGGGGCCCGCTGGGGGGGGAGAGGGAAGAGAGAGGGGGGGCCGCTGCCGTGGCAGCGAGAGAGGAGGGGGGGAGAGAGATAAGGGGGGGCAGCGAGAGAGAGGGGGGGAGAGAGAGAGAGGGGGGAGAGGGAGGGGAGGGGAGGGGAGAGAGAGAGGGGGGGCCGCTACCACGGCAGCGAGAGAGGAGCGGGGGGGGGAGAGAGAAGGGGGGGGATGCGAGAGCGAGAGAGAGGGGGAGGGAGAGAGAGAGGGGGGGGGAAAGGGAAGGGGGGGGAGAGGGAAGAGAGAGGGGGGGCCACTGCCGCGGCAGCGAGAGAGGAGGGGGGGGAGAGCGATAAGGGGGGGCAGCGAGAGAGAGGGGGGGGAGAGGGAGGGGAGGGGAGGGGAGAGAGAGAGGGGGGGCCACTGCCGCGGCAGCGAGAGAGGAGGGGGGGAGAGAGAGAAGGGGGGGGATGCGAGAGCGAGAGAGAGGGGGAGGGAGAGACAGAGAGGAGGGGGGGCCCGCTGGGGGGGGAGAGGGAAGAGAGAGGGGGGGGCTGCTACCATGGCAGCGAGAGAGGAGGGGGGGGAGAGAGATAAGGGGGGGCAGCGAGAGAGAGGGGGGAGAGAGAGAGAGGGGGGAGAGGGAGGGGAGGGGAGGGGAGAGAGAGAGGGGGGCTGCTGCCGCTGTAGCGAGAGAGGAGCGGGGGGGAGAGAGAGAAGGGGGGGATGCGAGAGCGAGAGAGAGGGGGAGGGAGAGAGAGAGAGGAGGGGGGCCGCTGCCACGATAGCGAGAGAGGAGGGGGGGTAGCGAGAGAGGGGGGGAGAGAGAGAAGGGGGGGGAGGCCGTTGTCGCGACAGCGGAGAGAGGGGGGGGAGAGGGAGGGGGGGAGAGGAGAGGAGAGAGAGAGGGGGGGCCGCTACCGCGGCAGCGAGAGAGGAGGGGGGGAGAGAGAGGGGGGGCGCAGTAGCGGGAGAGAGGGGGAGGGAGAGAGAGAGAAGGGGGGGCCGCTATCGCACCGAGAGAGAAGGGGGGGGAGAGAGAGAGAAGGGGGTGGGAGAGGAGGGGTGTGACAGAGAGAGAAGGGGGGGGCCGCTGCCGCGGCAACGAGAGAGAGGGGGAGGGAGAGAGAGAGGGGGGGCCGCTGCCGCGGCAGTGAGAGAGAAGGGGGGAGAGAGAGAGAAGGGGGGGAGGCACAGCGAGAGAGGGGGGGGGGAGAGAGAGAGAGAGGGGGGGGCCACTGCCGCGGCAGCGAAAGAGAGGGAGGGGGGGAGAGAGAGAGAGAGGGAGAGAGAGAGAGAGGGGGCGAGGCCACTTCCACGGTAGCGAGAGGGAGAGAGGGGGGGATAGAGAGAGAGGGGAGGGGAGAGAGAGAGAGGGGGGAGGCCGTGGCAAGTGAGAGAGAGAGTGGGGAGCGCAAGTGAGAGAGAGGGAAAAGGTGAGGAGAGAGGGAGAGAGAGAGAGAGAGGGGAAATGAAGAGGAGGGGAGAGAGTAGACTAAGATGAGAGGAAACGTAGACTAGAGCGGAGAGAAAAGAGAGAGAGAGAGAAGAGTGAGAGAGATGGACGAGAGATGAAAAGTTAGAGAGGGAGGACACAAGAGAAAGTATGATCGAGATAGAAAATCTTACCAATGAAGAGGAGAAATGAGTGGGCAACGATCGAGAAAAGATAAAGGAGCTACGATCAATGAGGCATATGAGAGGAGATTGGTGTGTGATTTAGTCGAAACTTAAACAAACAAAACTATAAACCTTGGTGTTTGATGAAAATTTAGAGAGGAAGGGCACAAGAGAAAGTACCATCGAGATAGAAAATCTTACCAATGAGGAGAAAAAATGAGTGGGCGACGATCAAGAAGAGATAAAGGAGAGATGTTTTGATGGAAGAATTTGGGAGCTGCGATCAATGAGGCATATTAGAGGAGATTGGTGTGTGATTTAGTCGAAACTTAAACAAACAAAACTATAAACCTTGGTGTTTGAAAAGAGAAACGTGTGGAAACTAGAATTTCAAATTTCTCGCCTTTTTTTAAACTATGAATCCTTGTGTTTGAAAAGATAAACGTGTGAAAACTTGAAAATTGTGATAAAAGACAACCTTGTGTTTCAAAAGACAAACGCGTGGATGTGAAAATTGTAATAAAAGACAACCTTGTGTTTCAAAAGACAAACGCGTGGATGTGAAAAGACAAATGTATGCTAAAAGCAAAACTTGTAGAAACTTGAATTTTAAATTTTTCTTTGTTTTTGAATTTAAAATGAGTTTCACTTTCATTTTCAATTTACTAGTTTAATTTAGACTATAATGCATTTTGTTTTGGAATATAAAAAGTATAATTTTAATTTTATTACATTTTAAATTAAAATTTTAAAAGTAGTTTAACTTACATTCGTTATTATTACTTTAATTTATTTCTTTTTAGGGAGAATTAATATATTCTTCTAGGTAAATATTAAATTTTTAATTTTAAGTCTTGTTTTCTTTATTTTACGTTATTTTTTCATAAACTTTAAGTTAAACTACTTTATAGTTTTTATTATTTAAATTCAAATTTATTAAGATTCTAACTTCTTATTAATGTGAATGTTCAATTCTTATGAGTTGTAAGTAAATTAGTTTTTGAAAATATAAATTTTATCTTTTTTAAAATGAGAAGGGGAAGGGAGAGAGAGAGAAGGGGGGGGAGAGAGAGAGAAAGGGGTGGGAGGATGGGAGTGGGAGAGGGAGTGGGAATGGGGAAGGTGAAAGAATGGACGTGGGTGTGGGAGTGAGAATGGGGGAGGTGGGGTGGGAGGATGGGGGCGGCAGCGAGAGAGAAGGGGGGGGAGAGAAGGGGGGGAGAGAGAGAGAAAGGGGTGTGAGTTTAAAAAAGATAAAATATAAATTTTATCTTTTTTAAACTCACAACCTTAGTGTATTAAAAAGAATAATGGAAAATAGATTATTTTTTTCTTTTAATTTGCAACCTAAGGATATTAAAAAGAACAATGGAAAAGAAATTATTTCTTGCTTTTCTTCTCTTTGACGGTTGGTGTAGTCTAGATTAGCATAGATTAGTTTTTCCTTAGAGGAGAGAACTCCAAAAAAACCAATCAAAGCCGTGCTCAAAATTTCCCGACTAGTTCCTAATCGGAGTCAGTCCATTCGTTCACATTCGGTTTCACAGTCACAACAACCCTACCATTTAAGCAACGATTAAGGTTTTTAAACTTTCAAGATGATTGAAAGTTGTATCAGTGGACATGACAGATTACAGTTGTGGAAGTTGACAGAGCATTTTACACTTATATCAGTTGCGGGAGTTGACAGAGCATTTTGCACTTATATATGACAGACTTCAAATTTGTATTTAGAGATCATTGTAAATCCTTATTTTTTTTCACATTTATGCTCTAAGACTTGTAAAGCCTTTTAGTCTATTCCCAAAGCATGAAATTGATACTTATATGATTGGGAAGAATAAAAACTTGAGGTGTATTAATGGGACTCATTGTACTTTTGATTTTTCAAAGTAATTGTAGTTTGTCAAAAGTACTTAAAATTTGTGTTGTGCTTGAATACAGGATGGATCTTGAGGCTACAGCATTTGTCAATGGTATGACACTGAAATACAATGGAAGAATTTATGCCCCAAAGGACTTCACAAACTGGACAGTTGTTGACACAACAAAGAAAGCATGGTTCTTGGTCTTAAGTAAAGGAAATATCATTCTAGTGATGACAAAGAGAGAGTTGGAGAAAGATGAGTGGGCATCAAATGTATCTTTCTCAAAGAGCAATTTGATTCAAGGGGGCACCTTAGTAGGAATAAAAATTGAAAAAGACAGCAGTACAATGATGATTTACACAAAGTCAAGAATGAGCAACAGATCGTTTCTTCTTCCTAAGAAAGATGCAATGCACTTTGTGATGCCGCTGCCAAAAGCACCTAGATTTCCTGAATTGGTTCCTACATTGGAGATCCTTCAACATGTGTGGGTGGAATTTCCCATTGAGGAAGCAAGAAAAATGCAGTCAAAGATTATCCTTGAATACTTTCAAGGTGTCATCCAACAAGGTTCAGCTTCATTGGAGGGACCTAAGGTGCAAGAATCCACACATGAGAAAGGAAGTGATGAGATACGCCATGTAGACCTAGTTCATGGTAATACAAATGAGAGAGGAAGTGGAGTGGATGAGATAGAACACATTGTAGCAATGGATGAGGGTCTTGTACACATGGATGCTTACAAGGGATCTACATCTGAGACAGGAATTGAATTGGTGGAGACCGGACATGCACATGCATCTCAGACAGAAATTGAATTGAGTGAGACACGACATGCATCAGATAAGACAGGACATGCACACACATCTCTTGTTCATGGTATTACTCACTTAGATGGTGTAACTCATGAAGTTGATGGAATAACAGAACAAGTGAAGCCCTTAAGTATACCTGAAGTTGAGGCAATAGAAGAAGAAGTAGGGCGATCTAAAGTAGTTCACATTGAGCCCCTAAAAAATAAACCTCGACGTCAAATGCAAAAGGAAAGTACTTCACGAGCTACAGTTCCAAGTCCTATAACTGGAAAAAGAGGTCATTCATATACAAAGAAAGGGCAAAGAAGAGAAGAGGAAGAACATGAAGAGGATGCGGCTCAGGGGGGTCACTATGTATAAACCCTCTATATCACGTGCGTTTAAGGCCTATATTTAAAATCCCTTATCTGTAAATTTTTTTATTAATAAAATGTACCCCTTTTCTATACAAATCTGTAAATTTTTTCCAAAACTATTTTAAATAGTCCCTTATGTATATAAATTTTAGAAATAAAAAATATCCTTTTGTTGAACTCACGTGATAGGGTTACATATGATGAGTGACCCCCCCGAGGGATGCGGAGGGTCTTGAAATGGAGTCAGATCTAGAAGCAGAAATGTTATCAATGAAGAACCTAAATCTTCGCTTGAATGAGGCTGTGACAGATGAGGATCCAGGATATATATGGGGCCAGAAGACTCAAGTTATACATGCTTCAACAGTGGTCAAAGCAAGTGTCTTCACCAACAGCAGGACCTTAGATACAGCCTATGCTGAAAAGATTTTTCAGGCTTCGATTGATGGAAAAAAACCAGTTGTTTCTAATTTGGTACTCCGTCCAAGAACATTTTGGCCAGTCATGGGAGATTATAGTCAATCCATCAATTTCTCTCAGCCTATAGATTTTGAGATGCAATTCAGTAAGTTCCTCGGAAAACAAGTTCCCTCACTTCAAGAAGGACAGAGTTTAGTGAATGATCCAGAACGACATATAAGGGATGCCAAGAGAAATTTCTTAGCTCATTGTACATTTGAGGCAATAGATGGTCAGCACTATGCCTATGCTTGTAATGAGCGCTCTAGAGATGCATACAAGAAAGGAGAAATTACTTATCAAAACTTTGCAAGTGTGCCTCAATTTCACTACTATTCTGCATGCATCTCTATCTTCAAGAACGAGAAAAAATATTTGATTGAGTCGGAAAGACTTAATCATGACATTTATGCACTACAAAAAATCACCTCCACTTCAGAGATGTTGCTCAAAGCTAGGACCATATGGAAAACTTTTAATTCTCCTTTGACCACTCTCAAAAGAACTGCAACTAAAGTGGAAGCGGATAATCTTGTTGACTTCTACACATGCTTGAGTGCCATTGTACCAAGGGGAAAGCAAGAAAGAGCAGAGGTGATTACAAGCTTCAAGACAGTAAGGGATAGGTATCAAGACTACACAAGCATACTTTTCCGTAGTGATGAAGTTTTTCATCAGATCAAAGACGTGTGTCTTGCATGTGAGAAAGGAGATGTCACATATGAGGCTCCATCATTGATTAAAGAGAAGGCAAAGAAGATTGAGAAAAAAGAGATGACAACTCGGATGTGGAGGCCTTTAAGAAACCTACCAGACAAATACGCAAGTCTTGCTGCAGAGAAATTAATGTCCAAAGAATGGTTTTTTGGCAAAAAGGATAAAGATCATTGCATGGAAGATTGCATCATCCAACAGGTCAAGCGTGATGCAGTAAAGAGTGCAATTGAATATTTATTGGGAGAAAAAAATATTCCAATTAGCCAATGTAAAATTGATCATAACATTGTGAGGCAGATGGCATCAGCTTTACCGTCAGCTAAACAGAAGGCTTGGGTGCATAAATGGCTGAAGGTAGAAGATGATGGATCTGAAATTACTCCCTCTATGAGAAGTGACATTCCGGAAAATGTGTATGCATATGCACAAAAAGTCATCAATAACCACACTCTCAGAAAAGAAAAAACTTTGAACAAGGGCTTTTATTGCATACATGAAATCATTTCAGAGTCTGGAAAGAGTGTTGAGTGCAAGGGAGTTTCATTGAATGATTTTTTGTCCGACGACACTGCTTGGGAGAGACCTCAGCTTTTTTTTGTCTATGAAATATCACCGGATGACATCCGTCAACTCCTTGACAGAATATTACATACCACCATTGGTAGAGTGGGACAATGTAATATAGTCATATTTGCTGATAAAAATGACAAGGAACAAATGTTTGCTACCCTAGAAAAACAATATGGCAATGAGCTCAAGATTTACAATGGGATATACTCAAGAAAAAGGGACAAGAGAGAATGCGGTCTCAAGATACAGAGTCTAGAAACCTTTTTCTTGTGCATGAAGAGCCCTTACAATGATCACTCCTTACAAAACAATATAAGAGGGAATGCAAAGAGATTGCAACTACTGGTAGAAGAGCATGAAGCTCCAAGTCCCCTCCATCGCAACGCAAATCACTATGAAAGGCCAGCAAAAAGTGCTGATCTTTTAATTAGTATGATGGAATTTTTGCTACCGTCCGGATGGGAAGTCACATTGTGCCGAATGGGACATCTGTTTGAAGCTCTTTTCAGAAAAGGACACAATGTAAATATTATTGAGAGCCCTGCTTTTGCTTGGAATACCTTGATACCGTGGCTTCTCTCACAATAAAGTTTGATAAGAAAGGTCCGATCTCACATGAAGAGGATGACATAGAAATGATCATGTATGATGAGAGCAAGAAAGATGATGAAAATGATCAAAGCTCTGGATATAATAGTGAGGACACCAGCGATAGCAAGGAAAGCAGAAGAAGATGGATATGACACTGACCTTGCCTCTAAAGGTTACATAAAAATACCACGAAGATATGTAGAGGTATGAAAACTTATGTTTAATTTTCTTTATTCATTTAAAGGTCTTTTTAAATTTATAATTAATTTAAAATTTTGAATCTCATAATTATTTTATCCTTTTATAGGAGAAGGGAGAGGAGGAGGATGAGGAGGACATAGCTAGAGCAGAGAATATAGAAAGCTCATCTCAAGAAAGCAAAGCTGCTCTGGCTATCCGTCGGATGACTCTAGAAAATAATCATACATTGCAGCAAATGGAGAAGTCATTTCAAGTTAGGTTTCAAGTTCGAGAACAACCTCTTACTTTTATATTCGATGAAGAGGACATTTCAATCCCCATAAACTTCAAAAAAGAGGTCAATGACAAGGTCATAATAGCCATCCTCAGGTTTGACACAAACTTTTTACTGACTTTATGCTTTTGTATTTCCATTGGATCAAATGAACTAATATTCTTTTCTTTTTATTGCAGTATGGTTTTACAATAGCTTCCACTATATATACAAAGATGTGCATATATGGTCGATCCTCTTGTTTCTAGTGTACTTAGCAATAAGCAGAAGACCATAGATGATGTTTTTAAGTGGTTGCAACCTATTGATTTGACTGCGGCACGAGTTATCTTTACTGCATATCACGAGGAGTGAGTATCAATCCCTACCTAGCTTATCTCTTACATTATGGAGGATTATATCAAATAATAATTATTCTTAATTGATAATGCAGCTTGCATTGGAGCTTGGTAATTGTGGACATCTTAGCCAAGCAATGCTTCTTTGTCAATTCGATAGCATCTATCCATGGCAGTGTGTCAGAGTAAGTATAACCTACTTGTGTCATAATTATGTCAATGAGATGCATCCTATGCAATGCGCACATTCATTTATGTTTTCTATTTTGATGTGTAGATCTGCTCGAAAGTTGGTAGGTGCTATAGATGCACTTATGAAAATGGAGGGTGACTTGGAAGATCAAATAGAGTATGTAACATGCCCTGCAGCAAAGCAGAATGATGACCACAGTTGTGGGTGGAGAGTCGGATATAACTGCTTTTTGCTCCTTGCTCAAATTTTTAATTTGAGAGGCGGTGAAACCTCATTGTCCACATATACAGACTTGCATCTATATGCATTTATGTCATCTATCATTAAGGCATTTATTGATAATGTGGTGGAGCATCCAGAGGAAACATTGGTTGCTACGCCCATAAGTTGTCCTGATGTAACCGCTGTATTGGACGAAATGGGGAGCTCTTCTGAGGTTAGGGTCATCATTAGCAAGCAACCTCGTGTTTTGACTTTTGGTAGCGAGGAAGTTACAATCCTCTCCGACCCTTTGAAAGAGGCTAATGACAAAGTCATGATGGCCATCCTCAGGTTTGATATGAACATCTCTTGGCTTGATACTTCAATCATTTGATTCAATCTGCTTCTAACATTTGTTTATTTATTGCTGCAGTACGGTTATATCTCATTTTCCTAGATCAGTACAGAATCGTGTCTGTATGCTCGATTCTCTTCTTTCAGTTGTACTTAGTGATACCAAGAAGATAGTAGATGATGTTTGTTCAATTCTACAACCTTTAGACTTGGATGGCATACTACTTGTCTTTATGCCATACTATGAGAAGTAAGTATGGTCTCAATCTTTCTTTTACTCTCTTATTTATAATATTGTGTCAATTAATACTTAATATTGTGATAAATCTTATCGCTCTTTATTGGTGATGTAGTTCACATTGGAGCCTGATAGTATGGGACCTTGATGACAACCATTGTTGGTTTGTCAACTCAATTACAGGCTTTCATGGGGTGTTCAGGTAAGTGTTCTTTTATCATATCATTATGAACATGCATCTTTCTATTTACTACACAAATTCACTTTG
Organism: Dipteris shenzhenensis; assembly: GCF_047967505.1. Classification (NCBI taxonomy): domain Eukaryota; kingdom Viridiplantae; phylum Streptophyta; class Polypodiopsida; order Gleicheniales; family Dipteridaceae; genus Dipteris; species Dipteris shenzhenensis. The sequence goes on from NC_141607.1 coordinate 24,878,794, forward strand.
TCATATGTCATGATGGACAGGTCTGCAAACAAGTTAGTTTCTGCGATTATGAAAATCAGGGAGCATCAAGACCAACCAAATTTCCAGACACGCCTCGCAGTGGAGAAGAAAGACATGTTTAGTAGTGGGTGGAGAATTTCCTACAACTTCATGTTGTATCTCAATGAAATTTTTGAACATGTCTCCATAGAAGCATATACCAAGCTCGAGCTACAAGATTATGTGGCTAAGACTGTTCACTATCTAACTGCTATCATTGGGAAACAACATGATGGACTCAATGAAGAACCTGAGGGAGCCAAAGAAAAAGAAGAGACAATTCATCTCCTTCTATATCACAGCCTCAAGTAGAAGCATTACAATCTACACTTGAATTAGAGACTCAATGCATTCTTCCTACACAAGAAGTGGAGACTCAATGTCAATCTACAACATCACATCTTGTAAAGGAGGAAGAGATTAAGTCTATCCCGATTGCACCAGAAGTAGAATCTCAATGTACACCATCCACACAAGTAGAGACTCAATGTACTCTTAGAGAATCACAGCCTCAAGAGTACTCATCAGACTCTATTCAGTTGTAAAACATGTTGAAAGAAACATGAGTCCTTGAAGATTTTTATCTTGTTTGTATTGATTAATGATAGTGTTTTTAAAACTTATGTTAAATGTTGCAATACATTAGGATATTTTATGATATTTATTCATTACAATACATTAGGTTTTACTTTTTTGAAAGTCTAATTTATTATGTACAATAAATATCTTATGATGAGAATCTAATAATTATATCATTCTTATGTTCCATCACTTTATTTTATAGATTTCAATGTACTCAAAATCTATCATTTATTATGTACAGCAAGTCTAACTTATATTATATTAAAAGAATATCTCATGATGAGATTCTAATAATTACTAACTTATATTATATTAAAAGAATATCTCATGATGAGATTCTATTAATTATATAATTCTTGTGTTCCATCATTTTATTTTATAGATTTCAATGTACTATCACTATCTTACATGTCTCAAATGTCTCCCATTATGGTCTTGCATCCCATCATTTTATTTTATAATGTCTCGCATTACGGTCTTGCATCTAGTCATCTCACATTACGGTCTTGCATTTGTAGTTCTATAAATTCCCTAGTAGTCATTCATCTTCTATATCTCACCCACAGCAGACACTTCTTCCACTTTGCTCTTCTTACCTTACTCCTCTCCTCAAGCTTGCTCCTTCCATCTTGCCCGCAGCCTTGCCTCCTCTTCTCAAGCATACTCCTTTCATCTTGCCTTACCTCCTCTAGTTACCTTCCTCACTCTCGTTACCTTCCTCACCTCGTTCGTCTTCTATATCTTTCCTCACTCTCGTTACCTTCCTCACCTCGTTCGTCTTCTATATCTCACCCACAGCAAAAACTTCTTCCACTTTACTCTTCTTACCTTACTCCTCTCCACACTTCTTCCACTTTACTCTTCTTACCTTACTCCTCTCCTCAAGCTTGCTCCTTCCATCTTGCCCGCAGCCTTACCTCCTCTTCTCAAGCATACTCCTTTCATCTTGCAGCCATTATGGATCTTTTTAAGGTAATCGATTCTGTCGAGCAAGCCATTAGCAGCCTTAAAGAATGGATTGCCGAGAACCAAGGAAAGAGAGAGGAGAGAAATCAAAATCCAGCTCCATTAACCCAGTACGAGAAGGATGAATTTGCTTGTCAGAAGGGCTTAGAGAAGGAAGAGGAAAGAAAAATAAGTATGGCTACTACTGAAACAGATAAATTGCAGTCATATAGGAGAGAGTTGATAGACTTTCAAAGTGAGATATCTTCGCGTGTGGCTCGTTATGGAAGATTTTCCCCCGAGGAAGCGCAAGCCATTCGGAATAAACAAAGTGTTATGCAGGAGAAAATTCATCAATCCTTACTTCTCTTCTATAATTTTAACTACATCGATGAGGAAGAGATGAGCTCAGCTCTTGAATGGGTTGAATTTAGGCTAAGGACCTGAAAATAGAAAATTCATCAAATTAAATGGCTGTAGTCTTGAAAATCTCAGGCTTAACTTTTGAAGGTGTTTATTAACACCATTAAATATTAAGAGAGTTTACAACAACCGAATCTTATTTTTTCATGTAACTTATCTAGGCTGCGTTAAATTTTATAATTTTAGTTTCATGTCCTTAAAAAATATATAAAAAAATGCTTGTTTTTATGTTTTTATATGTGCTTTGAAGATTGGGTTTTTCTTAAATTTTATCTGAAAACTAGTCCAAAAGTATATGTAAAAATGAATTTGTACATTGACAAGTCCAAAACTAATGAAATAAGTGTTTATGTAGTGATCACTGTCTCCGCTATGTAGATATCATATGGAATTGTGTCAATCTCTGTGGAGAATGGCAGCATACCAAGACCTTAAAAATGGCATAAGGAATCCTAAACTCACATGTGCATTGGCACTTTTGCCATTATACTACTACAACCAATAAACTTTGTGGAATGTCAATCTACAAGTTTAGTTTATCTAGACTGCCACCAGTGGAGAATTGAAGTGATGCCAATCTCATGTAGGCAACTACATAATGACACTGAGATTCTCAAACTCACATGTGGATTGGAATCGGGCACCATTATCCTATGATCCTTGGAATACCCCTCCTAGAATATTAGGGTAAACATTTGTACAAGCAGAGAATCACAGTGGTGACAATCTCTTATTAGGCCCTAGAAAATGGCACTGTGAAGCCTAAACTTAGAATAGTAGGGTAAACTTTTGTACAAGTGGAGAATGGCAGTGGTGCCAATCTCTTATTAGGCCCTAAGAAATGGCATTGGGAAGCCTAAACTCACATGTGCATTCTTCTATGTAGTGATGACTTGAAAACATGCACAAGGAATCCTAAACTCACATGTGCATTGGCACTTTTGCCATTATCCTACTACCATTTTCTGCTAGTGGTAATGTGCATTCTTCTATGTAGTGATCACTATCTCCGCTCTGTAGAGATCATATAGAATTGTGTCAATGTCTGTGGAGAATGCCACTAATAGAGAATGGCAGTGGTGCCAATCTCATACCATGACCTGAAAACATGCACAAGGAATCCTAAACTCACATGTGCATTGGCACTTTTGCCATTATCCTACTCTAGCCAATAAAATTAGTGGAATGTCAATCTATAGGTTTAGTTTGTCTAGATTACCACTTGCGGAGAACGGCAGTGATGCCAAACTCATGCTGGCCCTAAGAAATGGCATTGAGAAGCCTAAACTCACATGTGCATTCTTCTATGTAGTGATCACTGTCTCCGCTATGTAGAGATCATATCGAATTGTGTCAATCTCTTATAAGGCCTTGGAATGTCAATCTATAGGTTTAGTTTGTCTAGACTACCACTAGTGGGGCAGTGATGCCAAACTCATGGTGGCACCTACATAATGACACTGAGATCATCAGACTCACATCTGGATTGGAATCAGACACCACTCTACTATGATCACTCGAATACCCCTCCTAGAATAGTAGGGTAAACATTTGTACAATTGGGGAATAGTAATGGTGCCAATCTCTTATTAGGCCCTAAGAAATGGCATTGAGAAGCCTAAACTCACATGTGCATTCTTCTATGTAGTGATCATTGTCTCTGTTGTGTAGAGATCATATGGAATTGTGTCAATCTCTGTGGAGAATGCCACCAGTGGAGAATGGCAGTGGTGCCAATCTCATACCATGACCTGAAAACATGCACAAGGAATCCTAAACTCACATGTGCATTGGCACTTTTGCCATTATCCTACTGCAACCAATAAAATTAGTGAAATGTCAATCTATAAGTTCAGTTTGTCTAGATTATCACTAGCGGAGAATGGCAGTGATGCCAATCTCATGCTGGCAACTACATAATGACACTGAGATCATGAAACTCACATGTGGAATGGAATAGGACACCATTCTCCTATGATCACTGGAATACCCCTCCTAGAATAGTAGGGTAAACATTTGTACAAGTGGAGAATGGCAGTGGTGCCAATCTCTTATTAGGCCCTAAGAAATGGCATTGAGAAGCCTAAACTCACATGTGCAGAGATCATATGGAATTGTGTCAATCTCTGTGGAGAATGCCACCAGTGGAGAATGGCAATGGTGCCAATCTCATACCATGACTTGAAAACATATAAAGGAATCTTAAACTCACATGTGCATTCTTCTATGTAGTGATCACTGTCTCCGCTGTGTAGAGATCATATGGAATTGTGTCAATCTCTGAGATCATCAAACTCACATGTGGAATGGAATAGGACACCAGTCTCGTATGATCACTGGAATAGGCCTCCTAGAATATTAGGGTAAACATTTGTACAAGTGGAGAATGGTAGTTTTGCCAATCTCTTATTAGGCCCTAATAAATGGCATTGAGGAGCCTAAACTCACATGTGCATTCTTCTATGTAGTGATCACTATCTCCGCTATGTAGAGATCATATGGATTTGTGTCAATCTCTGTGGAGAATGCCATCAGTGGAGAATGGCAGTGGTGCCAATCTCATACCATGACCTGAAAACATGCACAAGGAATCCTAAACTCACTTGTGCATTGGAACTTTTGCCATTATCCTACTGCCATTCTCTGCTAGTGGTAATGTGCATTCTTCTATGTAGTGGAATGTCAATCTATAGGTTTAGTTTGTCTAGACAACCACTAGTGGAGAATGGCAGTGATGCCAAACTCATGGTGGCACCTACATAATGACACTGAGATCATCAGACTCACATGTGGATTGGAATCAGACACCACTCTCCTATGATCACTGGAATACCCCTCCTAGAATAGTAGGGTAAACATTTGTACAAGTGGAGAATGGAAGTGGTGCCAATCTCTTATTAGACCCTAAGAAATGGCATTGAGAAGCCTAAACTCACATTTGCATTCTTCTATGTAGTGATCACTATCTCCGCTATGTAGAGATCATATGGAATTGTGTCAATCTGTGTGGAGAATGCCACCAGTGGAGAATGGCAGTGGTGCCCATATCATACCATGACCTGAAAACATGCACAAGGAATCCTAAACTCACATGTGCATTGGCACTTTTGGCATTATCCTACTGCAGCTAATAAAATTAGTGGAATGTCAATCTATAGGTTCAGTTTGTCTAGACTACCACTAGCGGAGAATGGCAGTGGTGCCAATCTCATGCTTGCAACTACATAATGACAATGAGATAATGAAACTCACATGTGGAATGGAATAGGACACCACTCTCCTATGATCACTGGAATACCCCTCCTAGAATAGTAGTGTAAACATTTGTGATCATATGGAATTGTGTCAATTTCTGTGGAGAATGCCACTAGTGGAGAATGGCAGTGGTGCCAATCTCATACCATGACCTGAAAACATGCACAAGGAATCCTAAACTCACATGTGCATTGGCACTTTGGACATTATCCTACTGCAGCCAATAAAATTAGTGGAATGTCAATCTATAGGTTCAGTTTGTCTAGACTACCACTAGTGGAGAATGGCAGTGATGCCAATCTCATGCTGGCAACTACATAATGACACTGGGATCATCAAACTCACATATGGAATGGAATAGGACACCACTCTCCTATGATCACTGGAATACCCCTCCTAGAATAGTAGGGTAAACATCTGTACAAGTGGAGAATGGCAGTGGTGCCAATCTCTTATTAGGCCCTAAGAAATGGCATTGAGAAGCCTAAACTCACATGTGCAGAGATCATATGGAATTGTGTTAATCTCTGTGGAGAATGGGACTAGTGGAGAATGGCAGTGGTGCCAATCTCATACCATGACCTGAAAACATGCACAAGGAATGCTAAACTCACATGTGCATTCTTCTATGTAGTGTTCACTATCTCCGCTGTGTAGAGATCATATGGAATTGTGTCAATCTATGTGGAGAATGCCACCAGTGGAGAATGGCAGTGGTGCCAATCTCATACCATGACTTGAAAACATGCATAAGGAATCCTAAACTCAAATGTGCATTCTTCTATGTAGTGATCACTGTCTCCGCTGTGTAGAGATCATATGGAATTGTGTCAATCTTTGTGTAGAATGCCACCAGTGGAGAATGGTAGTGGTGCCATGTGATGAATCAAACTTTTGCCATTCTCCTTAACATCATGGGGGATGGCATGAGTGGCATTATCCTCAAACTCTCATGGAGGATGGCAGTTGTGCCATTCTGACCAAACTCACAATCCATGTGTTCAATGGCATTTGTGACACTCTTCTAACATTATATTATGTTGGAGAATGGCACGAATACCATTCTTTATTATAACCATCTTAACTTTGATATTGTGTATATTTGCTTACTGTGTTGGTGTAGTTTTTCATAATGCATATATAAGTTGCTTCGCCTTGGTTATTTTGTTAATAGAAGTTGCATTGTGGTTGTAATATTTCCTACTACAGTTACGATTTTCTATTATACATTTCATTGTGTCCTTGGTTCTTTTGTTAACAGAACATTGCAAGAATGGCTAGCAAGGGAAAGAGAAAGGTCCGAGAGGTGTCAGTTTATGATGGAGTTAGTTCTAGAAGAGGATGGTTTTTGGATATATACAATAACGAACTCCAAAAACTCCATAAAGTGCATTGTTTTGTGAACATCCAAGGAACAACTTTTGAAGATGTTGGACAAGTTAAAGAGATGGAGGATACCGAGAAAGACAACGTTCCTTGTCTCAAAATTCATACATTGGGAGGCAATATGTATCAATTGGATCCTGCTTGTTTTGATCATGCGAGGATGAATGCTACTTGGGAGGACACGATGATATCTAGGGGTTGGATTAATGAGCCAGAAAATTATACCAATCAAAAGATATTAGAAAGATTTGATTTGGTAACAAAAGGGATAAAGCAAGATATAAAAAAGAGTAGAAAAGTTTCGAAAAGAACCAAGAAAAGTGATGTTGAGGGATCAAGCTTTCAAGTGTCTCAGAACACATTGAAAGAGAAGGCTAGAGAGACCGGTGAGGAGGAAACAATAGGTGAGAAGGAAATAAGGTCAGATGGAAAAACAAGCATTTGGGATAACTGGAGGCTAAAGACAAAGAGACAACTTTAGGAGGAAAACAGGGACTCGGTACGGGAATAGTCAGTGATGGAACTGGAAGTGGAGGTGATGCAACGGGGAGTGGTGAGACACATATAATAGGACATGGTGAGAAATCATCTGAAGCAACTATCATCCTGTATAAGAAAATCCAGCCAGATGTTGACTTTAAGGCACTACAAAAGAAATTGGAAAGGAAGGACACAAGTATGACAGGCTTGATGGACTACGTAGAGTACTTCCCATTTGGTTTGGAGTTTGAGGTGTTGATCCCAGTGATGAATTGCTTTAGAGTACCAAGCCAATATGTGTACAGGACATTGACCCTCAGCTATGTCAGTGGCTTGGTCAAGAGTTTTGCAATGAATGCATGACCTCCTGCAACATGTGCATATCTTATGCCTTACCACACAGGCACAAATACTCCGATGTGCAAGGAAGAGATAAAGGTGGAAAAGTTAAAGGAGTATAATTATTGGATTCTCGCAGGGTAGCATTCGATTGTTGCAAGGATGTTTATAACTAAAGCACATGGAGAAGCCTTCAATCAACGAAAAGGTTTCTATACACGGAGGAAGGCGAGAATTGTTGTCAATGCACCAGTTGAAGCAAGGTTGTAAGATATCATCAATGGCCAACATGGAGGCACAGACCATTTTAAAAAATCAACCATATATCGATATCTTACAACACCTAAGGGCACAGTGGATTGCATTCAGATGACCAAAGAAACCAGCCCAAGGCCTTGTCAATCGACAAAGTTGGGATGTGAGTAATAAACTTTGTTTTGTATGCATTTTTTATTTCAAGAATGTTTATGGCTTTGTAAAAGAAATGATAGTAGTGTCAATTCCCTGATGTGAGAATGGGACTAGTGCCATTCTTCTAGTTACCAAGTCACGCTTTTGACATGGTAATGGGAGAATCACACTAGTGTCATTATTATCTCTATTACATGATTTGGATTAGAAGAATGTCTAAGATGATTTTGATTTTTTTATATAGAATTTTGTAGGAGTTGCAAGTGTATCAATGGGCGCCAACTTTGCTACCAAGGACACACATGGTCACATACGATGATGACATCTACGAACAATGGATTAGGATTTTGACATTGGTGAAGCAAGGTGATCTTGAGGGTCGAAATCCCACAATAACATATATGAGGTGTTTGCTAGGATTGGAAGACGAAGATGTACGTGCACTTCAAGCAGAGATTGAGTCTAAAGAAATAGTCTTGGTCAAGTCAAGCAAAGACAATGACTCCATTGAAATGTCTCAACGGGAAATGGAGATTAAGCATGATAGAGCCCTGAAAGAAGCGCTCATCAAGGAGTTCAATCACGTCACCCTTTGCCCCAACATCAAACATGGGATGCCCTTGCAACTTACTTCAAAATTGATTCAATTGTTTATCAGAGCTTCAAGGGTTCATGTGAGTCATGGGTTAAAGAGAAGCTGCAAGTTGGCAAGTCCACACCTGATTTCCCAAAAGCCGTGTCAATCTATGTTGATTGGGTGATTAGTTCAATAGAGGGTAACAAGTCTACATCGCAGTCTTGTTTTCCTTGGACAATTATTCAAGTGAACATGGAGATGGAGGGGGAGAGCTTTCTAACACGTCACTCCAAGGGACAACTTCCAATCAGCTTGTGTGTGCTTGACACCTCAGAGGGATCTGCCAAAGGCATGTGTTGGGATAAGGATGCCTTCAAGAAGTTGCTCTGTGGCTTGATGGAGACCATTGCCACTCCGTCACAATATGTATTGCTATCATTTATGACAATGAAAGAGATGGTAAATCTCAAGGAAGCAATGATAGAGGCTCGATTTTGGCATAGAAGGTTTGTGGGTGTTATCCATGAATCGGATAATGCACAAAGGGTTTGTCTGAGACCTTCTGTTTTTTGTCATTTGTCAGCTCACATGATGGGTTTGATGGATTTGAGCACATGTTAGAAAACACAAGGCCATACACAATAATTGAGGACAATATTCTTTATTCTGATGAGGGCGATGAGTATGAAAAAGAGGCGGTTGTGAAGCATGGCATCATCAAGGAGTGCATCAGGTGCTATTGTAGTAGGGAACATGAAGTTGTTGTTGACGTCTTTACTAATGGATGTGTGGCATTACAAGCATTGTCAAGCAAAAGAAAAGTGATCTCACTGGTGAAGACATCCCAACAGGTGACAGAGGTCGAGGCTATGTGTGTGGCACATGCATCAAATAATCCCCATATTAAGATTTGGTCTAGCATTGAGAGGCCTCTTGAGACACATAGAGCTGATTCATCTATCGATGAAGGAACTAAAGAGGGTGAGCATCACATTGAAGACTTGCGACCTTTAACTGAAGCAGATCTTGAAGCTATCCCAAAGATTACATTGGAAGATTTGGAGCAAGGTCTTTAGCTACTCATTTATGCCTTGTGTATTCAGTTTCAAAATAATATGACTTTTATGGATTTTCTCGATTGCACATACTCTCATTATATTAAAGAGATTAAACATTACGTATGATAAAATTGTGTGACATAATGACATGGGGAATGGTACTAGTGTCATTCTCCCTATGTCAGGTTATATGTAAGAGGTACTATTAACTAGTGCCATTCTCTCTTTGTGGTTATGTAGAAATGGTAATACTGTTATGTTCCTTTCTTGAATCTATGTTATTTGGGTGCTTTCTACAAATCTATTGGACCAAAGTAATATAGTATCTATGCTTTTAGATCATGCATTGTACATTTCTTTTGGGACATGGGGGGAGGCACTAGTAGTATTCTCTCCTCCCATTGAGGGTATAGAGAAAGGCACTAGTGGCATTCTCCATAATCTTATATGTAAAATGGCACTAGCACCACCCCAAGAGAAGAATGGCACTATTGCCATTCTCTCTATGAGTCCAGAGAGAAAGGTTGCACTATTTGCATTCTCAATTGACGTTTAGAGAGATTGGCACTTTTGCCATTCCCCAAAAAGACAATGGAATCAGTGAACACGATGGATAATGTTCATACTTTATTGTTATTTATTAGTTTCATATGCTTTTGTGCTTCGACATTGTTGAATACACTCTAAAGAATCAAAATATTTCTATATTCCTCAACTTCCACAGGGACCAATGATGCATGGAAGGATATGGAGACATCAAATGTAGAGGACAACATACCACCCAAAATGGGGACTATCAATTACGCGATGGATACAGGAGGTATAGAAGAAAACATAACCCCAAAAATGGAGAAAATTGCAAGGAATATCACGAATCCTATACTTTTAAAAGAGAATATGGATGAACATACTGTCTCAGCATTGGGGACAAAACTAGATAATCTTATTGTTGTTGCAAACATGTATGAAATCATAGCACCTGAAAATTTGGATGAGTTAGAAGCTAGCAACTTCAACGAGAATTTGGATCTATATCCACATACAATTTCTTTGGATATGCCATGATTAACAATCATATTAGACTTGAATGGCTTGTTATTAAGTCGCTGCCTATTCAAGTCTCCAATACATCCGTCTATTATGCATGGCAAAAATAGTTATATGGTTGTTCGTCCTGGGTGCATAGAATTTCTTAAATTCTTGCTACAAAGATTTAATGTAGGTATCTGGTCAACTGCGATGGAGTATAACGTACTTGATATGGTAGGAAAGCTACAAAATTATGCAAATGAGAGCCTCCCTTTCTTTGTTATATGGTCTCAGCAAGGATGCTACACTTATAGTAAGACGAGGATAAATAGGCCTGACAAGGTTGGTGTTGAGGCAATGTTCAAAACCTTAGCAAAAATCTCAAAGGCATTTGGATGTGATGCTAGAAGGACAATCCTTGTTGATGACTCCCCATACAAGGCTTGCATTAGCCCTCCATCAAATTGCATATTTCCTTCAACGTTTGATGTACAAGACAAGGATGATAATATTCTACTGAGAGAGTTGATGCTGTACTTACTACAACTCGATGAGACTAAAGATGTGCGCAGCATGATTGAGACAAATCGGTATGGACAATTACCTGTGATGGAGGGGCATAAGGATTTCAACCTTGTCAAGAAAGTGATTGGTGAATGGAGGGAGGAAAATCATGCATGCATGGTCAAGAATGGAATATAAAACAAGAAATCTTCCTCTTGCAGATAAACTAAGAGAGAGGGATATAGGTGGTAGGGCAACCCATGGTGGTGATGGCCAGGTGCCTAAAGTCAATGCATCCCAAATAAGACTTTTAAGGAATGCTCCGCAACTCTCTAGCATGAATGCAAGTTTCTCAATTGGCTATAGACCTAGGGTACAAAGGTCGCTATATCAAGAAATACATTACTAAGGGCTACATAAACCGACTACAGAATGCGTATTTTTCATGAAGGTACATATGTCAAAGTGTTTTTTGATTTTATCTCAATCTATATAACTATTGTTGTAGCTAATTGAATTTGTCTTTTGTGATGTAGATAGATATACGTTCAAATCAAGCTTGAGTAGGTACATACCACAATGAGATCCATTTGGACCACCAGAGTTACCTGTCCCTATCAACGAAGTGTTCTGGATAAAAAATGTGGCTTTCGAGGTGCATGAGTCAACCATTACAGGTGCTGGCTTGGTGGGCTTGTTTGTGCATGGCTCCATCAAGAGAGGGACTACTATTCTCCATTATGGAGGTGACAAGTACTCCTACAGAGACTGGAAGGAATTATGTAGAGTTCATCCAAGGCTAAAGAAGTACTCTATCCAAGAGGACCCTACTGTCCCTATGAAGGATATGGTGCATATTGTTGGTGATGTTCAACATGGCAATGTGGCAGGATTTATTAATAGCAATAGAAATACCAATGTAAAGCCAAATGTTTGTTATGTATTTTCCCCTGATGTTCCACCTTGGTATGACCCCATGATGAACATAGATATTGCAGAATATGGTCACATTTGTATTGAATCCATAGATGATATACATGCAGGAGAGGAGCTATTTGCAGACTATGAGTTTTGAATAACAACATTGTATTTCTTTATACAATCATTACTTATGGGAATTACTACTTTCTTGCCAACTATGTAAATTGGCGCATAATTGTTGTGTGTGAATAATATGCAAACATGTTCATAACTACATTCATGATGTATTTTGAAGGAGTGTCTCTCATGCCATTCTTTCCGGTGCCATTCTCTTTGGGGCTAGAAATTGAGAGTTTCTTTGGAATCATGATTTATTTCAGGGATTTCAATGGTGTATCAACAAGTTGTTGTGTTTTCATCCTAAAGTGTACTTTTTTACTTTGCAATGAGTAATCAACATGACATGTAAAGTTATCATTTTACAATAATGCTAGTCAGTCTAAACATTGAAAGTGCACAATAAATGATTGTCATTGCCACCTAAATTACATCAAATTCTTGTCATTGCCCATTGATTTTCCATCAACTACATATCTTACTAAGTTAAAGAGCCTGTGCATTTTCATTGCAATACTCATGGTTATTAATTACACTCTACATTTTTTAAACGGTGTTTTGGAGATTTTCAAATGAGAATGCTCACAACAAAAGCGAGTCTCAATATCAATGGAAATTCCAGAGACTCGCTATTATGAAGGTGTTTTTAAACATCACTATGGCTCACGAGATGAATCTAACTCAAATGGGTTTCAAAGTTTATTATTTTGTTGATGATAACATAGTTTAGACACTGATATTATATTTATTATTTGAGAATGTAGTTGATATTTCACACTTCATGAATGGCTATCTAGTCTATTTTCACATATTTCTCCTGTTTTTTCATTGAGGGGAGCTACAATTTCTTCCAGAACTGCCATTTTGGGAATTGGGTTTTTCCTGAATTATCTAATATGGTCTTTTATCTGAAAAATGGTATGTTTCCTCTCTTTTGTAGGGCCATTCCATGAAACACCGAGTGGGACTTTTCTAGGTAAGAAAGTGCTTCCTCTTTTTTCCTTTTTGTGTTTCCATTATTTGCATTGGTGTGCAGCTAGTGCTTTAAGCGCTAGTTGCAGTGATGGGCATAGGAACCTTTTCTTCCCCTCTCTTCTCTTATTCCCTCTTCTTCCCCTCTTTTCCTCTTTTTCTCCCTCTTTCCCCCCTCTTTCTCTCCCTCTCTTATTTCCTCTTATTCCTCTCTTTTCTTCTTTTCCCCTCTCTTTTTTCATTCTCTTTTCCCCTCTTCCTTCCTCTTCATTCTCTTCTTTTCCCCTCCCTTATTTCCTCTCTTTCATCCTCTTTTCTCTTCTTTTCATAAGCATATGCATTTCCTATGCTTATGCTCATATGTTTATGCTTATGCATGAGCATATGCTCATATGGTAATATGCTTTTCCCCTCTTTTTTTTCCTTCTCTTTTTCCCTCTTCCTTCTTTCTCTTCTTTTCCCCTCTCTTATTCCTCTCTTTCATCATCTTTTCTCCTCTTTTCATAAGCATATGAATTTGCCTATGTAGCTTATGCATGAGCATATGCTCATATGCTCATGCATAAGCATAAGCATATGCTTTCTCTTTTTTCCTTCTCTTTTCCCCTCTTTCTTTCTATTCTTTCTCTGCTTTTCCCCTCTCTTATTTCCTGTGTTTCATCCTCTTTTCTCTTCTTTTCATAAGCATATTCATTTGTCTATGTATCTCTCTCATAAGCTTATGCTTATGCATGAGCATATGCTTTCTCTCTTTTTCTCTTTTTTCCCCTCTTTTCTGCTTTTCTCCTCTCTTTTCTTATTCTCCCCTCTTCTTTTTCCTTCTCTTACGCTTATGCTCTTTTCCCCTCTTCTTTTTCCCTCTCTTTTTTCCTTTTTCCCCCTCTTCCTTCCTCTTCCTTCTCTTCTCTTATTTCCTCTCTTTCATCCTCTTTTCTATTCTTTTCATAAGCATATGCATTTGCCTATGCTTATGCTTATGCATGAGCATACGCTCATATTCTCATATGCTTTTCCCCTCTCTTTTTTCCTTCTCTTTTCTCATCTTCCTTTCTCTTTCTTCTCTTCTTTTACCCTCTCTTATTTCCTCTCTTTCATCCTCTCTTCTATCATAAGCATATGCATTTGCCTATGTTTATGCTCATATGCTTATGCTTATTCATGAGCATATGCTCATATGCTTTTCCCCTCTTCCTTTCTCTTCTGTCTCTTCTTTTCCCTTCTCTTATTTTCTCTCTTTCATTTTCTTTTCTCTTCTTTTCATAAGCATATGCTTTCTCTCTTTTTCTCTTTTTTTCCCTCTTTTCTTCTTTTCTCCTCTCTTGTGAAAGGGTAATTTTGTAACAAACAATGTTGTATATCTTTGACATGTATATGCTTCTGTCGCTCAGCTCGTTTGAGCGATTTTGTATCATCCTTTTCACAATTTGTTTTTTGTAACAAACAACATTCTTTTGTAATTACTTTTAAAAAAACATTAGTGGGGCAAAACAAGGCTTGTTGTGGCCCTGTTTAGCCCCACTAATGTCTTTTTTAAGCTTTTGTTAATCATCGCTATATAGTGACGTTTACCAATGTTGCTATATAGTGACGTTTACCAATGTCACTATATAGTGACGTTTATTAGTGTCACTATATAGCGATGCTTATTATTGTCACTATATAGCGACGCAACCGTTCTTTTCTGATGCTTATAGCGACGTAAATACCGACCTTTGTGCCCATCAAAAAAAAACTTTTTAGTGTAAAAAAGGTCGATATTTTTTGTCAAAAAAGGGCCTGTGCCTTGTAGTGAGAGACTATTGTCTCATGGGGAAATTTGGTAAGGCACATCTTGAACAGGTTATCCTGCCAGATGGCCGTGAAATTGTGAAGCACATATTTTGGGATGGATTGAACCATGTGACCTATAAGCTCCCTGGACTGAGTGCTCTTATATGACAGTAGCCATCTCTTTTTATTGGATACTTCAACATTGACATTTTCAAATCTCCTCAAATTTAGAGCAACATGGTTGTCTTCCCTCATCTCATTTGAATAGACATTTGAATATCTTCTTCTTCAGCTTCAAAATGCAATGCTTGCATGTGCCATGAATGCATTCAACATGGTGCCACTCATGGTCGCCCTTTAGACAAACCACTGGCTCCCATAGAGACCTTAGGCTACAAAAGCTTCCCTCCCTTGCAACACATGATGAGGATCCAAGTGGCCTACAGACTGCGCATTCATCAAATATGCATGGGCATTGATTCCCATGGAGCGATGCTCCAACATGACTAGTTCTCAAGTTATTCATAGCTTGCTGAGCTAGGTCAAAGTCTATGTGTGTATTGCAACAACAAACATTCCTCTCTTTGAGTCTCTTGATGCACGAGGGCTTACAATGCTCAAAGCTTTTCTGCCCAATTGAAATGTCTGGATAAACTTGAGATACAACTGCATATGTTGACCAAACATGCTGGAATAATAGAATAGTGAGGCACCTTTTTGCAATACTAAAATAAGACAAAACACTATCTAATTAAAGTGCATAATGAAGCAAAACAATTTTCAACCACCGCAATGGTTTAGGACACTCACAATTTCATCGATCGGGCTAGTTTAGGACAGTAAAATTTCAATCACAGAGCTAGTTTAGGACATGTTTAGGCTAGTAAACCCTCGGGCTAGTTTAGGACATTCAACCACTGGGCTGGTTTAGGGCTCATTTAGGAGGATAGTCATATTTTAAACCATCGGGATAGTTTAGGATACTATCGCAATTTCAACCACATGGTTGGTTTAGCTTGATGGTCTTAACTTCACATATTAGACAATGACATAAGGCCATGGGACAAAATCCTCCATAAGGTCATGAGTACACTTGAGATACCCCATATGAATGGGAATGTGTAACAATGAACGATTTATTTTCGTCTATGAGCTAAGATGGGACATGATTCTATTGTTGTGGTGTTCAAAAAATTGACCAAGAAGGGCAATTTATTCCTATTGTTCCTAATATGAAATAGTATCCAAGTGTTCATGATTAGTGCAAAACAATAAAACAATATGTCATTAATGTGTCACATTGAGGCCCTCAAAGAGGAGAACACAACAACATAAAGCAACGATAGACATGCTTGATAGACATGCAAAATAGTGGGCGTGTTTATAGGCACTGCTAGAATAGCAAAAATATGGGTGCATTTAATAATGCATCTAATAGCACATCTATTTGTGTTTTATTAGCCGGAAAAGAAAGGGACCAGGGGCTAGAGGCTAAGAATGGCGACGCTTGAGGGCCAAAAAGGAAAGGAGAACCTGAGGGCAAAACATTATCATGGGAGGGAAAAAGGAATTAGAAGGGGAGGGAATCAAGAGGGAGACTATGACACAAGGGGGAAAGGGAGAGGGGGAAGAAAAGCATGTACATGATGGGAGGAGGAATGTAAAGATGGAGACATCAAGGGAAGAGGACCATGATTTATTTTGAAAGGAAGGAAAGGGAGAAATCAAAGTACTAGCTAGGTGGCTTTACAAGAATGAGCGTATCTCATCAAGGAATAGCCCCCTCCTTTTATAGCCAAGAGAGAGAGTCTCTCCCAATAAATGCATCCTCCCACATGCATGGTGTGTGTGGAAGAGTCTCCCATGTGGGCTAGGCGGTTACGCACTCTCAATTGTGTGCGATAATGCTTGGCCACATTTTTCCACACATATCAACTCCCATATCCCAAGTCTTTAATACTCCCTTGGTCTCTTCCCAATTTTATAATACATTCAAATATCTAGGAGGACAAGTGGAGGGTTGGCACAAGGAATCTTGCCACCTCATCCTACTTTCCCCATTATTTAACTTGCATCCTAGGACTATCTATACCTCCCCCACATTGGCCTATCTTATATGGAAGGAATAACCCAATATAATATCCATCTCCACCTATTTTATATTACTTCTCCCATGGACTTTGAGCCATATCTCACTAAATGCACCCTAGGTGGAGGGGTGGCACATGGAGGAGCCATGTCACCTTACATTTCCTAATATTAGTACCATGGATCACACCTTATGGGTCCTCTTATGTGGAAGGGTGGCACATGGTCATGCCCTGCCATCTCAACCCTGGGCCCTATGCACACCATATTTTATTATACTATTGCCACACATACAAACACACACACATATTAATGCCTTTTTCCTTAGACAAATTATCCATAACAGTTTCCCCCCCCCAGGCAAGGAATGCACAACATTTCCATGCCTGGCTCCATCACGCACAAAGAAGGGCTTGAGATAATGCTTGTTGATCACCTTCCTGCCATATGGCTCATGTAGCTCCTGAACTTGTACAGACCCATTGCTACATTTCTTGATGACTTTGTATGGACTGGTCCACAGTGGCAGAAACTTCTTATCCATTTGGTGGTCCAATCTGTTAAAAAAGCATAGCAGAACATCCCCCTCCGCAAAGTGTCTTTCCCATCCCTTGCGAATCTTAGCATCCAAGCGGGCCTTTTGTCGATTCTTTTGAATCTCTGTTTGATGTAGGGCAAGGTGTCAGGTTTTATCTAGCTTCTCAAGTTGCACCAACCGGGCTTGTACATGTTCATCTTGTGTCATCCTCTGTTCTTGTGCCAATCTCAAAGCTAGAATCTCTATCTCTAGTAGTAAAACGGCCTCAGTACCATATATCAACTCAAAAGGAGTGTGACATGTAGATGTTTTATGAGTGATGTTGTAAGCCCATATGGCTTCTGTGACCTTCTGATCCCATTGGCTCCTATTCCCTATGGCCATTTTTCCCATGGTTTTACAAAGGAGGCCATTGGTCTGCTCCATTTGACCCATGGATGCTGGATAATAGATGCTAGAAGTGCGATGATCAATACCCATGCGATCCATGAGTAACTCCACTGCTTCATTTAAGAATGGACTCCCATGGTCGGAGACTATTTCCATGGGTGTCGCAAACCTTGTGCAAATACATTCAAATATGAAATTTGAATCTGCCTTACCATTTGTAGCGGGGAGGGCGATAGCTTCAGCCCACTTAGTGACATACTGAGTGGCTACCAAAAGATGATTCTTTTTTGCGGGCAATCATGGGCAAGGGCCCAACAAAATCTATTCCCCACTTCTGAAACGGATGGATGGACATCACTGGGTGATGTTGCCTAGGATGCAAATACTTCCTACCAAAGAATTGGCATGGTTCATAGGTTTTGCAATACAAAGTGACATCCTTGGACAAGGTCGGCCAATAGTATCTAGCATGTAAAATCTTCTTAGCTGTATAGTCACTGGCATAGTGGCCTCCACAAAATCCATCATGATAATGCTTCAATACCTTAGGTACTTCATTTACATCAATGGACTGTCTTAGTATCCCATCCATGCCTTGACGGTACAACACCCCATCACAGAGGGTGTAACACCTACTATCTCTACGGATCTTCTTTCTCGCATAGCTAGTACTTTTTGGATGAAAGGAGACAGTAGACAGAAACCTATAGATACCGCCATACCATGGATGCCCCACTTCTATGGCTGCTACAAGGGTTACATCGAGGCACTCCTCTAAATCAATCAAAGAATTCTTCAAGTTGGAACAAACCCCTTTTACAATTTTGAAAGAGAAATAATATTCTTGTAGAACTGCCAACCATTTGGCCAACCGGCCCATGGGATTTGGTGATTGAAGAGCCTGCTTTGCAAAACCATTGCTAGGGATTATAATGAAGGATTTTCTAGCCACATAATGCTTAAATTTCTCAATGCAGAAAACCAAAGACAAGGCATGCTTGTCAGCCTGTGAGTAGCATCGTTCAGTGTCAAGCAATTGTCGAGAAGCAAATCGAACGGGATACATGAACTGATCCTCCCCTTGCTGGAGAAGAATACCTGCTAGAGTGTGCTCACCAAACCTAGGATTGATATAAAAGTATTTGACCAATCTAGATTGCGTAGAATGGGTTCTGAAGCCAGAGCATTCTTGATTTGTGCAAACCCATGATCACAATCCTCATCCCAAGAGAAATCAACTCCATCTTTTAATAGCATAGTCATGGGTCGTGTCAAAGCAGCATATTGATCAATGAACTAGTGATAGTATCCTGCTAGATTGACAAATGAGCATACCTAACATTTGGTTGTTGGCAGGGAGAGCTTGAGGATGGCTTGTACCTTCTCAGGGTCAAGCTTGACACCCTCAAATGAGACAATATGTCCCAGTAACCTCCCTTGAGTGGCTCTAATGGTGCATCTCTCTGGGTTGACACTGCCATTCGCATCATTGGCCCTTTGGAAGGCCAACCTAACCTTCATGATGTGCTCCTTACGTGACGAGAATATACAAAAATCATCTAAAATCACCTCCAAGAAATCCCCCAAATAAGGAGCAAACACCATCTACATAAAT
Source organism: Dipteris shenzhenensis (assembly GCF_047967505.1). Taxonomy (NCBI): domain Eukaryota; kingdom Viridiplantae; phylum Streptophyta; class Polypodiopsida; order Gleicheniales; family Dipteridaceae; genus Dipteris; species Dipteris shenzhenensis. The sequence goes on from NC_141607.1 coordinate 24,898,233, forward strand.
CTTTGAAAGGTAGCAAGAGCATTAGTGAGGCCAAATGGCATTACTTTGAATGCAAATGTCCCCCAGGGTGTGGGAAATGTGGTTTTAAGCACATCTTCTTCGGCAATTTTGATTTGATAAAACCCAGAGTAACCATCATAGAAAGTATACATCTCAATACCACTTACCTTCTCAAGAATGAGGTCTTGAAAGGGAAGATGGTCCCTCTTAGTGGCTGCATTGAGTTTCTTATAGTCGATGCAAACTCGCCACTTGTTGTTTTTCTTTGGGGTGACTACCACTAGTGAAACCCATTCAGTATTGTGAACCGGAACAATTAACCCCAGCTTCTACAAGCTTCTGCAACTCCGAGTGCAAAGCATCGGTCTGTAGGGGCCCTAATCTCCGATACTTCTGAGCCATAGGCCTCACATCAGGCTTTAGCTCTATCTTGTGCTCTATGGCAATCACATGGCGAAGGTGGTGGTAGCTAGTTGCAAAGAGGTCAGGGAAATCTTTGAACATTTCTAGGAACTCATCTTTCTCACTTGGAGTGAGGTCTAGGGAAAGCATAGATTCAAGTTGTTGAGGACTAGCTATTACCTTTTCTGCATGTGGCAAGGTCGGAGACACCCTTATCATGTAAACTTCCTCCTCTGAGAACTCCTCCCCCCCCCGGCTAATTTTTCCATTGATTCACACCGAGGATGAGAGAGTATCACTGTCTTGCTCCTCTTTTTCTTCTAGTTCCGTGGCATCTAGTTGCACCGGGATCTTCTCCTTAGAAGCACCAAAAGACATGTGTCCTATCTTCCAATAGCTGACTGCATCACTCTTTCTCAACCATGGTCTCCCAAGTATGGCTGGGTAACTCCTACCTATATCTTTAATGTCCACTACATAGAAATTGATGGTGGTGGTCAACCCATTGATAGTGATGGGGAAATCCTCAATGACTCCCACGGTGGCGAGTCATCGACCATCTACTACCTTGATTCGAGTGGAGGAATGCCTTGTACATTTCAAATTCAATTTCTTCATGATTCAGGGCACCATGATATTAGATGCAGCTCCCCCATCAAAACACACATTTTTCACACGGCAATTATCTATGATGACATGGACTCTATGTGGGTGCCGATCAATTCCTTCATAGATAGAAGATACCTCTCTTACCTTTCCCTTTTCTTGTTCCTCCTTGTTGAGAGCCCTTGCTGCAGCTCATGTCTCACCTTAGGGCTTCATGCTATTAGTTGAGGGAGCGTGATGCTCAAAGAAGGATGAGCAAGGTCCTGAATGACCGAATAGTCTTCTTGTTCTGAGCCGATGGGAAAATCCGAGGGTGACCACTTACTCCTGTGAGATCTTTTAGTCTTCTCTATTGGTGGGTCTGCCATCTCAGCATCTGAGGGCTCTAAGGACACTTTCTTCTTGGGGCAGCCTGGTGGAGAGGGGTCCGAGGTGGTACGACTTCTTTTCCTGAGGTCAAGGATTTCTACATTAGAATCCTCTGTGCCAGACTCACTTAGAAGATTCACCCTTAGAATATTGGGACATTCCGTGCGATAATGACCTTTCTGGTGGCACTCGTAGCATACAACATTAGCTCGGTCTCTTGGAGGGTGGTTGGCTTGATTTTTGATGCCCACCATTTCAAGCCGAAGATCATTTAGGGCCTTGGCTAGGTCATTGTCTCTAGGTTTTTTTGTAGGAGGGGCCTCTTTAGCTAGAGGGGCTGAGGGAGTAGAAAGGAGGGGGCTCATGGGCAAGGCTAGGGAAATCTTCAAGGTAGAGGGTGAGAATATACAACTTGTTGAGGGTAAGCATCTAAGGGAGGACCATAAATTTGAGGTGGAGGTGGTGGATACATCCCTGATGAGGGGTGGGGTAATGCCCCTAAGTTAGACCCACCAAGTTGTTGTTGCAAGAATTGAGGGGGTTGTGGAGGGACAATCATCTTCTTTGAAGCGGGATCAGATTGAACTTTATCAAACTTTTGAGCAATCTCATTTGCTAGCACCATAGTTTTTGTATTCTCCCATTTAAGCTTGAGGCGGAATTCATCAATTGCTCCTGCTACAAGGTAGCTCAGCACATGCTGAGTCATTCCAGCTCAAAATTTGGCATTGTCCTCCTGTGTGGCAATTAAATAGTCCAAGAGCACGGCCACTCGATCCACATATCGATGCACCATCTCACCTTCTAATTTCTTCAACTTTGCCACCTACAGGTACACATTCTCCGGCTCCTCTTCTTTGCCGGAATACTCAATCATCACTGCTGTCAACCTTGGCCAGCTTTGGTGAACATCTTCGGCCTGCTTCTCATACCACACTTGAGCCAAACCCTCTAGAAATGTGGGAAGAACCAATAGCCATCTATCTTCAGTAAGAAAGTTGAGAGAAACACAATGACACTTGAAGGCCACAAGATACTCATTTGAATTTTCTTCAACCCATCCACAAAATACGAGAATGTCAGCCATGCTTGGAAAATGGAAAAGAGAGAGATGAAATGAGGCTTATCTATGGGCAAACAATGGAAAGAGGTAGCTTGACCTGAAAATCAGGTGAAGATACATCCACAAAGCACACATAGGCAGGGTAGGGTGTGACTGGTGTATTGTGAAATACTACAAGAATTTTCAGCATACAAGAGCTCATAGACAATTTTAAAAGGACCAACCCTCATGATATCGTAGCCATCTGTACAAGCGAGGGTTAGAGACGTGGCACTGCATGAGGTTGTTCATCAAGGCAAACAAGAATGCCATGACAAATGTCAACAGTTGGAAAGCTTGCACATCACCTTCAGCTTCTTCCAGTTCTAGTAGTTGCCATGCTATTTCTTCAAGGGGTGTGCAGTCTGGCATCCTTCTTTTGAGCAATGTCCTTAAGCACCTTTCTGATGATCTTCCAAAGTCGGTAAACTCGTATCAAATATTCCCAACACTCAGTTTCATGATGACCACAACCTTTGCATTCCTTACAAATGATCACCCTCCTTTGTGGCTTGCAGCTTTGTTGGGGTGGTGGTTCCACTCGCGTCATGCGTGATTGAAGTACAAGCTTCACGTGCTAAGAAATCAGCAACTATACCTTGAGCTCGAGAGATATGCTGAATTTTTACCTCTTTAAATTGTTGGCACAGTTCTAATGCTTGTTGATGTCATGGAACTAAGCCTTTGCTCCGCACCTTCCACCTTCCACTAACTTGTTCACATACTAGTTGAGAATCTCCTTGCACCTCAAGTTGCTTGATGCGATGCTCTTGTGCCTTTTGTAGCCCAAAAATGAGTTTCGAGTACTCAGCTTGGTTGCATGTACTTGCAGGTGCAGACTTGCTATAACAATACTCCTAACCACCTGGTGAAGTGGCTTCACACCCATGCCAGCAGCCTTGGTCGAAGGTTTGTAAGCTCCATCAAATTGAAGGATCCAAGATGTCATCACACCAAGACTAAAATCTAGACATCCCAAGTTTCTCGGTGGTCCAAGATAGGTAGAAGGAGAGGGTGGCAAGAATTCAATACTTGAGCCAAACATTCAGCACCAAATAAACTGGTAATCCTTTGTTGATAGTTTATCTTTAGACCAAAAAGAATTACAACTTGAAGCTCAAAATGAGGCACAAAGGGTTGATTAGGTACAAATGGATTCCTTGGTCAAAACATTACCAACCATAGCCAAGGCCTAGAGACCTTTGTAGTGAGATTGAGAATAAACCATTCAAGATGAGCTTATCCACAGGAATTAATAAGCAGATGCACTGAAGAGGGAGACTATGACACAAGGGGGAAAGGGAGAGGGGGAAGAGAAGCGGGAAGAGAAGCATGTACATGATGGGAGGAAGAATGTAAAGATGGAGACATCAAGGGAAGAGGACCACACTTTATTTTGAAAGGAAGGGAAGGGAGAAATCAAAGTACTAGCTAGGTGGCTTTACAAGATTGAGCATGTCTCATCAAGGAATAGCCCCCTCCTTTTATAGCCAAGAGAGAGAGTCTCTCCCAATAAATGCATCCTCCCACATGCATGGTGTGTGTGGAAGAGTCTCCCATGTGGGCTAGGTGGTTACGCACTCTCAATTGTGTGCAATAACGCTTGGCCACGTTTTTCCACATATATCAACTCCCATATCCCAAGTTTATGATACTCCCTTGGTCTCTTCCCAATTTTATAATACGTTCAAACATCTAGGAGGACAATTGGCAAAAGGAATCTTACCACCTCATCCTACTTTCCCCATTATTTAACTTGCATCCTAGGACTATCTATACCACCCCCACATCGGCCTATCCTATATGGAGGGAATAACCCAATATAATATCCATCTCCACCTATAGGGAATAACCCAATATAATATCCATCTCCACCTATTTTATATTACTTCTCCCATGGACTTTGAGCCATATCTCACTAAATGCATCCTAGGTGGAGGGGTGGCACATGAAGGAGCCATGCCACCTTACATTTTATAATATTACTACCATGGATCACATTTTATGGGTCCTCTTACGTGGAAGGGTGGCAAATGGTCATGCCCTACCACCTCAATCCTGGGCCCTATGCACACCATATTTTATTACACTATTGCCACAGATACAAACACACACACATATTAATGCCTTTTTCCTTAGACAAATTTATCCATAACAGTGTCTATTAGCACATCTACACTGTGACTTAGACCCGGATTTAGACACAAAACAGAGAATACAGAAAGTGAAAATTTGGTGCATGCTGATAAATATACATCAATGCTTTCCTAACATTGCCCATGATTACCAAAGCACATAATTTTAACAAAAATATCAATGCTTTTTGGCAAACTCACATATACAAAAATAAAGTGAGGTGAGGAGAATGAGACAATATGTAAAATAGTTTTGCCAATATCAATGATGGGCTACGGTTCAATCTCATCCTCAATGAGATCAACCCTTGCCAAACCATCTACTTCAAAATCCAAACCAGTGTTGAGATCTACAAATACATTAAACCCACTACTTATATACTTGTGCTACTCATGTGCTCATCAAAATTAGCATCACCAATGGTAGGCTCGTCCTCATGGGTAATGGCCTCAATATCTATATCTCCTATCACATGATCATCCTCCTCTCTCATATCATGGTCATCATCACCTCCATGGCCATGATCATCCTCCACATGCTCCATATTAGTAAATGTACTATACATCACTCTCGGATGTGGCGTAATAGGTATGACATGCCACCACCTATTATTATCCACCATTGGTTGATAGACAACCTAATTCAAACACAAATACAATCATGTTATTTTTTTTGCATCGAAGGTCAAATATTTAAAAGTGAGTATTTTTATATGTGTGTACAATACCTATTCACATTATTGCAGTTGTACTAGTGTGTCCTTCTTACTTTGCCAAAACTTTGTGGAGTCAATAGCTACAAAGCCACTTGCATGGCATTTGATTGTTGCATTACGACCTCTTTCCACCACGTCCTTAAACCACTTTACATCCAAAACATACACAGAGAAGCGTCGAAAGTCATGCTTAATAATATCTTGGATTATGCCACAATAATCATCCATGGCTCCATTGGTTCCCTCAAAGCTAGCAATGACGCCGCAATCTTGTGTGTTTCTCTTATCATAAATCCGTTGTGTTTGAAAATGCTTGCCCTCACACCATATAGCATTGAACATAGTACACTACACCAAGAAAAAATCAATTGAATATGCAATCCAAATTGTTGAAAGCTCCTAACTTATGCATAACATTTTATATACCAACCTTGCTCATGCATTCCCTAGCATACTCCCATTCTTCTATTGTGATATGCATCCCCTCGTCTCTCTCTACTCTCTACATTTAATCAAGTAGCCAATCCACATCAATATCCTTTGGAAGTGCTCTTAGAGATGCTGAGGGTATGGCACATGAGATCTATGGTGTGTATGAAAGAAGGCCCTTTCTCCTTGTCTTCTTTCCTTTGATTCCTCATATCTTGTTACCCATCTTTTCATCACATCACTATTAAGCATGCAATAGAGGTTGATATTATTAAGCAAATCTGTGTTTATTACTTTGCTGCGTCCTTTCCCTTGAGGCACAATAGAGGTCATCCTTAGGTCTTCATCATATCTCCATAGTCGTGGGAGAGCTCTATCCACATCAACAAGAAACTTAGAAATATATACAAGTGACTCTTGTACCAACCAACGCTTGGCCATGCTACCTTCAGGTCTTGCATTTTGTCTCACGAAACCCTTGGTCTTCATGAAGCGCTCAAGGAAGAACAACCATCATGCATGTACAATACCGCATATAGCAATCTCATCCACCAAATGCACTATGAGATGTAGTTGGCTTGTGAGAATAGAACTTCGAAATGTCTCCTCTACTAAGCAAACCACCTCCATTGACATAAATTGAGCATTCTCAAGTGTGGTGGGATCTATTTCCTTTGAGCTCACATACCTAGAAAGGAAAAAGTATGCAATATTAGCAATATGAACACCTTGCATCCAGTAAAGTACCTCACAAGCTCGCCCATCTTGTAAATACAATATTCACATTTTGTATCCCGTAAAGTACATCACAACCTCACCCATCTTGTAGTGGTATCTTGCTTCACTGCCACCATCTCTTCTAGCATTGATAACCTCCATGGTGCATGAGGTAAAAAGACACGTCCATTTGGCCTCTCTTGTGGGGCCAAGCTTTACACATCCTCCCTGAGTCCTCCCTATGGGTGCGTAGATCCTCCGTTATGCCTGCAGAATCTCGTGTCCCATTTAAATGTTCCCAAATGGTAGATGCCACATTCTTGAAGATATGCATCAGATCAAGTAGGTGATTGTTGGGACCAATATGGTAAACGATAAAAGATGGAGTATTTAAACAAAATCTAGTGTTAGCGAGTAATTGTTATTTCCAGCCAATATACCACACAATAGTTACAAACCCTTACCGACTCATGCCAAGTGGTGGAGGAGTTGTGGATCCATCCCAAATTCTCATCCAATCTCCTATAGTGAGTGACTGTAGGGGGACTTCATTCCAAGGGGCGACATATCTAGGATGATCAGGTGGGAGAAATCAATGGTGATTCTCATAGATGACCTTATTCAATGCACCTGCCCATGAGGCAACTAGTGAAGGACCACAAACAGGACATGCATGGTAACTTGATGTAGTGAGACCTGAATAATAGATGCAATTAAGAGTTGAAGGTGGGTTTAGGGTGCCACATCAATTCCATACTCGTAATTAAAAGTGCAATGCTTACGTGAACACTCACCATAGCCTGGAGTCATGCATCATCCACATCAAGGCTACTTTGTAGTTGAAGTGATTGACAAGGAAGGCCTGCTCACATCATGCACTTCAATAGCTCTCCAAAGTATCTCTAGCTCGTCAATCAAAGGCTCTAAATAAACATCAGGATTTTTGACTTTATGTTTCCCTAGAATTAGAAGGGATAACATAACATGTCCTTTCTTGATCGCCATAGAGGCTGGAAGATTATAATTCACTAATATCACTGGCCATACACTATAAGCGGTGCTTTTGAGACCAAATGGGTTCACACCATCCATACCCAATCCAAGTCTCAAGCACCTAGGTTCTTCCTTGAAGTTGGCCATGTGTCTTCAATATGCTTCCACGCAGGAGTGTCTACAGGAGTTCTCCACTTGCCATCAGTTAATCGATGGGAGGAATGCCATGACATGAGCTCTGCAATGGATTTGCACGAACATATGTTGGATGCGATGGATTATGGGAAAATGTCTCAGAACCTTATGAGGCACATCCAAAGTTTTGAGATCTGCTCTATATCTTGCCTCTCCACAAGTAGGACACTCTCTTGTATCCTTATGTTGTCCATGAAACAGGACGCAATCATTGACGCATGCATGGATGCGCTTGTAATCTAATCCTCCAAGAGAGGTCACATGTTGCCTTGCCATATCTCTTGAGGTCGGTAATTTATTCTCCCTTGGAAGCATTTTACACAGTCTTTGTAGCCCTCCTCTGACCCTCGAACATTTCGGGATGGTCCCTATGTTGCTTCTTGAAGTACTTCCAATCAGCTCTGTCTACCCAATTGGGTTTAGCCAACCCCTTTGTGATGGAAGTACGCAAGGTTGATCTACGATGCTTCAAGACCAAACCCATGCGCTCTCGCATATAATCATCATTAAACTCGACATTTGGCAGATTAGGGTATCTTTGTTTTAACTCATCGATACCGCTTGCTTCTTCTGGGCATGTTGATACCACCAATCGGTATTTATGCCGCTCTTGAAGTGATGACTCATCAACCTCCTCATGGTGGCCATCACTGCTTTGCCCTTTTTATCTTCTATTATCTCTCCGGCAGATGTGATTTGATAGGAGAGATCCCCTGATGAATAAGGAGGACTGACGGTAGCAGATTCTGAAGGAGTGGAAGCTGCGCGAGCGCTTTCGGAGCGAGGAGTACTAGTGGGAGTAGGAGAGGGAAAGGGACTTGACTGATACTGTGTCTCCGGACCAAGTGGAGACCTAAAGGAGCGTGAGTGTGCTGACTCGTCTACATCTCCCGAGTCAGCACAACATGAGCCGCCCATCCTACTCTTCCTTCCCTTGCGAGAGGCATGCGCAGGTGATGATCCCGCGGTCGAAGGGGCACGAGGGGATGGCTGGGCAGTACATCCACCCGTCAGTGTAGGGGAGGGAATTGCTGAGGTCCTCTGAGAGATCAGAGAGAAGAATCTCGCTGCCTCCTCATCGCTCATCTGCGCTACAAACTCGTCGGGACTCCCGACAAAGCCATGCGCAACTAGCAAAGGAGTTCCCCGAGGGGTAGTCACAGTGCTACATGGAAGAGGAGTCGGTAGTCATAGTGCTAGGTCCGAGAGGAGTCAGACCAGGGGTAGTCCTCGGGGTAGTCGCTTGAGAGGAATCAAAGTCCTCTGAAGCATATAGATCGTGAGCTCTCCTCCTGCGAGGTTGTCCATACTCATCGGATGAGCGACGTGATCCCATGTCTAACATAGACACAAACACAAAAACAAAAAACAAAAAAACAAACAAAAGCATAGGCATAGGCATAGGCATAGGCAAGAACAAAGAAGAGGGAAAGGAAAGAAGAGGGAAAGGAAAGAGGGAAAGAAGAGGGAAAGGAAAGAAGAGGGAAAGAAAAGAGTAGAGGAAGTAGAGGGAAATAGAGAATAAGAGTTAGAGAGAATAAGCTCATGCTTATGCTTATGCGGAAATAGAGAATGAGAGAAGGGGGAAATAGAGAAGGGGGAAAGAGATGAGGTGGAATGAGAGAAGCATAAGAATAAGCTTATGTGGAAATAGAGAATGAGCTTATGCGGAAATAGAGAATGAGAGAAGCATAAGCATGAGCTTATGCTTCTCTCATTCTCTATTTCCGCATAAGCTCATGCATAAGCATAAGCTTATGCAGAAATAGAGAATGAGATAAGGGGGAAATAGAGAAGGGGGAAAGAGAGAAGCATAAGCATGAGCTTATGCGGAAATAGAGAAGGGGAATGAGAAAAGCATAAGCATGAGCTTGTGTGGAAATAGAGAATGAGCTTATGCAGAATAGAGAATGAGCTTATGCTTCTCTCATTCTCTATTTCCACATAAGCTCATGCATAAGCATAAGATTATGTGGAAATAGAGAAATAAAGAAGGGGGAAACTTAAGCATAATCTCATGCTCGTGCATGAGCATAAGCATGAGCTTATGCTCATGCGCATGAGCATGAGCTTATGCGAATGAGAGAAGGGGGAAATAGAGAAGGGGGAAAGAGATGAGGGGGAATGAGAGAAGCATAAGCATAAGCTTATGTGAAAATAGAGAATGAGCTGATGCAGAAATAGAGAATGAGAGAAGCATAAGCATGAGCTTATGCTTCTCTCATTCTCTATTTCCGCATAAGCTCATGCATAAGCATGAGCTTATGTGGAAATAGAGAATGAGCTTATGCAGCCTGCTCATGCATAAGCATAAGCTTATGCGGAAATAGATAAATAAAGAAGGGGGAAACTTAAGCTGAGCTTATGCTTATGCTTATGCTTAAGCATTAGCATAAGCATAAGCTCACGCTTATGCTCATGCATGAGCATGAGCTTATGTGAATGAGAGAAGGGGGAAATAGAGCACAAGCATAAGCTTATGTGGAAATAGAGAATGAGCTTATGCGGAAATAGAGAAGGAGAGAAGCATAAGCATTCTCTATTTCCACATAAGCTCATGCATAAGCATAAGCTTGTGCGGAAATAGAGAATGAGAGAAGGGGGAAATAGAGAAGGGGGAAATGAGAGAAGGGGGAAATAGAGAAGGGGGAAAGAGATGAGGGGGAATGAGAGAAGCATAAGCATAAGCTTATGCGGAAATAGAGAATGAGCTTATGTGGAAATAGAGAATGAGCTCATGCTTCTCTCATTCTCTATTTCCGCATAAGCTCATGCATAAGCGTAAGCTTATGCAATGAGCTTATGCTTCTCTCATTCTCTGTTTCTGCGTAAGCTCATGCATAAGCGTAAGCTTATGCGGAAATAGAGAATGAGAGAAGGGGGAAATAGCAAAGGGGGAAATGAGAGAAGGGGGAAATAGAGAAGGGGGAAAGAGATGAGGGGGAATGAGAGAAGCATAAGCAGAAATAGAGAAGGAGCTTATGTGGAAATAGAGAAGGAGAGCAGCATAAGCATGAGCTTATGCTTCTCTCATTCTCTATTTCCACATAAGCTCATGCATAGGCGTAAGCTTATGCGGAAATAGAGAATGAGAGAAGGGGGAAATAGAGAAGGGGGAAATGAGAGAAGGGGGAAATAGAGAAGGGGGAAAGAGATGAGGGGGAATGAGAGAAGCATAAGCATAAGCTTATGCGGAAATAGAGAAGGAGAGAAGCATAAGCATGAGCTTATGCTTCTCTCATTATCTATTTCCGCATAAGCTCATGCATAAGCATGAGCTTATGCGGAAATAGATAATGAGGTTATGCGGAAATAGAGAATGAGAGAAGCATAAGCATGAGCTTATGCTTCTCTCATTCTCTATTTCCGCATAAGCTCATGCATAAGCATAAGCTTATGCGACGGAAATAGAGAAATAGAGAAGGGGGAAATAGAGAAGGGGGAAAGAGATGAGGGGGAATGAGAGAAGCATAAGCATGAGCTTATGCAGAAATAGAGAATGAGCTTATGCGGAAATAGAGAAATAAAGAAGGGGGAAACTTAAGCATAAGCTCATGCTCATGCATGAGCATAAGCATGAGCTTATGCTTATGCTAATGCTTAAGCATTAGCATAAGCATAAGCTCATGCTTATGCTCATGCATGAGCATGAGCTTATGCTTAAGTTTCCCCCTTCTTTATTTCTCTATTTCCGCATAAGCTCATTCTCTATTTCTGCATAAGCTCATGCTTATGCTTCTCTCATTCCCCCTCATCTCTTTCCCCCTTCTCTATTTCCCCCTTCTCTATTTCTCTATTTCCGTCGAATGAGAGAAGGGGGAAATAGAGAAGGGGGAAAGAGAGAAGGGGGAATGAGAGAAGCATAAGCATAAGCTTATGCGGAAATAGAAAATGAGCTTATGCGGAAATAGAGAATGAGAGAAGCATAAGCATGAGCTTATGCTTCTCTATTTCTCTATTTCCTCATAAGCTCATGCATAAGCATAAGCTTATGCGGAAATAGAGAAATAGAGAAGGGGGAAACTTAAGCATAAGCTCATGCTCATGCATGAGCATAAGCATGAGCTTATGCTCATGCATGAGCATGAGCTTATGCGAATGAGAGAAGGGGGAAAGAGAGATGAGCAGGAATGAGAGGAGGGGGAAAGAGAGAATAAGAGAAGAGGGAAAAAAGAGAAGGGGGAAAAGAGAATAAGAGAAGAGGGAAAAAAGAGAAGGGGGAAAAAAGAGAAGCTCATGCTCTCATGCTATGCGGAAATAGAGAATAAGAGGGAAAGGAAAGAGAGAAAGGAAAAGAGATGAGGGGGAAATAGAGAAGGGGGAAAGAGAGAATAAAAGAAGAGGGAAAAAAGAGAAGGGGGAAAAAAGAGAATAAGAGAAGGGGGAAGAAGGAAAGAGTTCATCACTGCAGCTAGTGCTTAAGGCGCTAGCTGCAGGCCAACGCAAATAACAAAAATAATAAATGGAAAAAAGAGGAAGCACTTACCTGAAATAGTATGTCCCACTCGGTGTAGTGGACTGGCCCTACAAAAGAGAGAAAACAACCAATTTTTTCAAATAAGATGTTAGTGGAAGGAGGAGATTACAAAAGCAACTTCTTGAAGGGAGGAGATTGAGGAGACAAGGAAAGGAGGAGATTGAGGAGACAAGGAGAAAGAGAAGGAAGAGAAATACAGAAAAAAGAGTTGAGTTTTCTTTCTTTCTTGAAATCTCGTTTTTTGTTTCAATCCTTTCAAAACAAGGCTCATGAAAACTAGTTTACAGGTTTAGCAATACAAGAAGAAACACTCACAAAACTAAAGCTAACAAACAAACAACCTACATTGTTGAAACAAACTCACCTCTTGAAGAACTTCCTTTCAAGAAACCAAAGAGGGGAAAGGATAGAGAGGGAGTACAAGAGGTAGGAGAAGGGTGAGGAGTGAAAAATAGAGTGGGAGGTTTCTTGAAATAGGTGGGAGGTCGTCAAAAATAGATAGGAGGAGATATTGGCTTGCTTACTTGAGAGATTAGGGAATAGTATGAAGAAAACGCCGCGCGATTAGTGTTTTGGGTTTTAACCCATAGCGTCGCTATATAGCGATGCTTATTCGTCGCTATATAGTGACGTTTTTAATTAAAAATGTCGCTATATAGCGATGGAATAGAGCAAAAGGTTGCTATATAGCGACTCTTACAGTCACTTTTTTTATGTGCCATCAAAAGAAGCTCAAACATGCTATTTTATACGTCTGATGATGCGCCAATGCCCGAGAGCACGAAGTGGCTTACGAAGAGGTTATACTATCATTGCACTCATTACAAGCGAAAAGTATGACATCAACGTCGTATTGTCATGCGCCACTTGTGGATGTATGGGAAGGAGCCGAAACCAGTACCCCCCATTGGTGTTGCACATGTTGATGGATCATCGGTAAGTCAAAGCTATTTAAGTTCGCAATCTTATTGTATACCAGGAAATAGAAGATCTTATATTTACACGAAATCTTAAAACAGGATGAGGAGGGTGACGAGGGTACACATATACCTTCTCACTTTCAGCAAGACTATAGTCTCCCGGATGACGACGAGGGTATGGTCGACATGATGGATTCCATTTTCAGGGGCACTACATCCCACATACACATGATGTCAGAGTCTAATGTCAAAATGTGAGAGTTGCAATCAACACAATTCTACGAGGGTGCTAGGATGCGTAAACTACGTGCTTGTCTCTCAATCTTGAATCTACAAGTATAGTATGGGTGGTCGGATATGGGTGGTCGGATACAAGTGTCTCGGCCTTAATGAGGTTAGCCCTTGCATTAATTTGACTCAGAATTTGGATATTGTTTGTTTTGAGAATCATCATTTGGATAGTGGCTTTGTCATAGGTTGCTCCAGAAGATGTTGCCTGCACCAAATACCATGCCCGCCGTTGCGAAAAAGATACTAACAACGGTGGGTATGGATTATAATACCATCCATGCTTGCCGTAATGATTGTATTCTCTTTCGTCATGAGCATGGAGATTTGGCTAGTTGTCCAAAGTGTGGGGAACAACGATATAGAGATGACTTGTAGGGTGAGCGGGTACCAGTAAAGGTCTTGAGACACTTTCCCATCATTGCAAGAATACAACACATGTTCTGATGCAAATCCATAGTGGAGTTGATGACATGGCATGCATCTCATCGGTCCGCTGGTCACACATTGAGGATTCCCGCAAATTGTGCAGCTTGGAAGCACATAGATAATCAGTGGCCAGACTTTGCAAGGGAGCCATGCAACTTACATCTTGGGCCAGCCATGGATGGTGTGAATCCTTTTGGGTTACGCTCGACATCTTGGTCGACATGGCCCATAGTCGTGGTGAATTAATATCCCACGATGGCTAACAATAAAAAAGGGACACCTCATGCTTGCACTACTTGTGCCAGGAAAGTACAAGGCAAAAAACATGGACGTGTACATGGCACCTTTGATAGAGGAGTTACAGATATTATGGAGAGGAGTGCAGGTCTTTGATATTTCCAGAGCTCCTAGACATACCAATGATATTTTGGTCAGGGGTATCTTGATGTGGACCATGCATGACTACCTAGGATATGGAGAGTGCGCAGGTACGTGGTTGTGTCTTTACATGTACAATGAGGGATTATGCTTTTTTTACTCTCTTTTGCACACATGTCTTGTACTAACACATTCATGCACGCGTGCAGGACTTGTTACAAGTGGGTACCATGCTTGTCCTGTTTGTGGACCGGCTCTGAAATCGCTTGCATGCTACTCCAAACATATGAGCAAAAAGGTTTATGAAGGTCATGCTCGATATCTTCCGCTCGACCATCTTGCATGTGGAGGTCAGCTTGATCCACCACCATCATATTTGAAGGCAAGTGATTGGATTCAAGCTTGGAGGGCGAATGGAGAGGAACCTCCTCCTGGTATGAAGAGGCTATCAATCTTTCACGAGCTTCCTTATTGGGGTCAGTTACAAATCAATCATCTCTTGGATCCCATGCATATCTTCAAGAATGTGGGGGCTACTATTTGGGCACACTTGGTTGGTTCCAAGGACTCAAAAGGAGTGCGAGAAGACTTGCGTGCTATGAATAGGATGTCTCGTTTGTGGCCCCAAGTGCATGCTTCGGGAAAAGTTGTCCTCCCGAAAGCAACGTGGATCCTCTCTACAAGGGAGGAGGCAGCGGTCGAGGCAAACATTGCTACTTTTCAAACACCGACAGGGTACATGCATTGCTTGAAAGGAGCATTTTCAAAGGACAATAAGCTTAGTGGCCTCAAAACCCAAGATTGGCACAAGGTCTTACAAGTATTCTAAGTAGAATTAGTGTACCAATAATCATGATGCGTTAGCGTAATTATTATTATGTTATATTGTTGACATGACTTCATTGTTGCTTTGATAGTTCATCCTCCCAATTACAATAAAAGGGTGCTTACAAAAAGATGTTAGAAATGCTATATTCAAGATCTGTGGTATTGTGAGGTATGCTTACAATCAAATCGCATTATGTATTTTCTTCATGGACATGTGAAATAGGTGGATATCTCAAATATCTTACATATGCATGGACATGTGAAATAGGTGGATATCTCAAAAAGAGATCTCTATATCGAGCATTGAGAAGGCTAGGGTGGAATCCATCGAAGCCGTATGCTTGCTTGAGAAGCACTTTCCCTCGAGCATTATGACAACTCAAGTCCACTTGCTTGTGCACATAGTTGATGAGGTGGCTATAGCAGGTACCGTTCATAATCGATGGATGTTTTTTCTCGAGCGGTTTATGAAAACTTTAAAGGGTTTGTAAACAAAGAGCAAGACCGAAAGCAAGCATGGCAGAGGGATGGCTTGTGGAAGAGTCATTAGTATATATCACAGAGTTTCTTGCATCCACGGATCCTGATATGCCACAAGCTTGTCACAACAAGGATGATGATTGCATCATTGGCGAGGTTCCCCAAGGAAAAGGGATTGAAAGAAAGATGAGCGAAGAGCAAATGGAGAAATTCAATAATTTTGTATCGTCAATAGCCCTGAGATGCAGAAGTGGATTGAGAGATATGAAGTGGCCAAAGCAGAAAGAATAAATGCAAGGACGAGATTCGAAGTAATGTACAGGCGATCACAACCATATCCACGAGATCTGGCTCTTCTCCCTAGTCACATGTCACTTGATTGGCTACAACTGGCTCTATGTAAAGCTGAACGTGATGGAGAGACAATAAATGAGTGCAAGCGAGAGTTATCATCTGGATGTATGGTGCATGTAAGTTTCTTACCTCTTGACGTAATTAAGTAATTATTTGTGGCAATATATGCTATAAAATAGATGCATCTTCATTTTTTTAATGATGCTCTTTTACAGTACAAAAAGTATAGTGCATTATGGTCATATGGACGACATTTTCATGTGGAATGCATCGATTCAAAGAGAGTCACGTATGATTGTGGAGTCATGGCTAACTTCACACAAGATAGTCAAGCAAGTGCTTCAGATACCAATCTTCTCTCCTCACAGTTGGATTATTGTGGAACCATACGCGACATCTATGAAATTGATTTCAGACGATTTACTATTTTCATTCTTGATGTAAAATGGTTTAGAACTACTTACAACGGTCCCCATGCGACAATGAGAAAAGATAGTAGCGGTCTCTTTGCAATAGACTCCACCAAACATTGGACCGATGAAAGTGATACTTTTGTTTTTCTCGAGCACTGTGAGTAGGTGCATACTAATGATTTAATTAGTCGAAGCTTTCATTTCTAAAGTCCATTGATACATGTACTTGAGCATAATTTCATATATATAATTGATGACATTTGGCACCCATCTTCAATATAGGTGGTTTTTCATCCGGATCGTTCTGATCCAAGATGGTGGTACGTGATCCAAGTTGCACCACGAAGTAAGCAAATTTTTGAAGATCGAGATGTGGATATGGAGATGCCACTACCAATGCCGAATCCAATTGATGAATCTAGCGAAGAAGATGTAGATCACCATATGAGCCAAGAGGAAGATGCGCATAATGACATCGCACTGGAGGAGGATGGAGATCACGATATTGACGAAGAAGACAACAATCATCAAGATCAATCACCACACTTAAGCTTTATTGAAGAAGATGATCAGGGTGAACGTACGATGCTAGAGTACGATGATGAGATATAGGAGATCAACTCGGTATAGAGTTGGAGATAGACTTGCTTTGTGCCTTAAACTTGGCTCAAGATGAAACAGTTGATGTAAATGATCTTATTTGATTTTTCTCATCTCAAACTTGGACATGAATATATGAGCTTCAAAGGCTTGATGTACATGCTCTCATTTTTTAATTCTCTATGAGCTCAAACATGTATGAAAATTTAAAAAAATTTGTCATTGGAAAAAACTAACTTTTAAGGCCTATTAAAAAAAAAAAACCTCTCTGTAAAAACGTCGCTATAATATTTTGTATCAGTGTCGCTATATAGCGACTTTTAGCAACAGTCGCTATATAGCGACGATTTAGGAAACCCGCTTCTCATACCGACGATCAATGCTAAGCGGGCACTAAACGTCGGTACGTAAACATCGCAATAGGATCCATGTGTAGTAGTGGCACTTTATGACAGGTTGATTACTGAGGAGCAGTATATCCAGGCTACTAGAGCACCCCCCTAGGTATTTGAAAGTAAGTAAAGATTTGATTTTTCATACATTGATACATGTTCACAACAACACAAAGCAACTATAGACGCGCTTGGTAGACGTGCAAAATAGCGGGCACGTCTATAGGCGTTGCTCTAGTAGAGAAATTACGGGCACGTCTATTAGCGCAGCTAAATGCTCGTCTATTTGCGCGTCAATCACCGCGTTTATTTGCGCGTTAGATCTGAGAAAATACGGGCCCGTCTAACATCCCGTCTATTAGCACGTCTATTTGCACGTGTATTTACGCGTTTACACTGAGACTCAGACGCGCATTTAGACGCAGGGTTAGACGCGCTCCAGAGAATACAAAAAGTGAGATTTTGTACAAAAAGTGAGTACATCATTGCTTTCCAAACATTGCCCATGATTACCAAAGCACATAATTTTTTGCAAGCCCACATATACAAGAATTAAGGGAAATGAGGAGAATGAGACAATATGTAAAATAGTTTTGCCAATATCAATTGTGGGGCTACGGTTCAATCTCACCCTCAATGAGATCAACCCTTGCCAAACTATCTACTTCAAAATCCAAACAAGTGTTTAGATCTATAAATACATTCAACCCACTACTACTTGTGCCACTCATGTGCTCATCGAAATCAAGATCTCCAATGGTAGGCTCGTCCTCACGGGTAATGCCGGCCTCAATATCTATATCTCCTATCTCATGATCATCCTCCTCTCTTGTATCACGGTCATCATCACGTCCATGGGCATGATCATCCTCCATACGCTCCATATTAGTAAATGTACTATACATCACTTTGGAACGTGGCATAATAGGTATGACATGCCACCACCTATTATTATCCACCATTGGTTGATAGACAACCTAATTCAAACACAAATACAATCATGTTACTATTCTTGCATCAAATATTTAAAAGCGAGTATTTTTATGTGTGTGCACAGTACCTGTTCACATTGTTGCGGTAGTATTAGTGTGTCCTTGCTACTTTGCCAAAACTTTGTGGAGTCAATAGTTACAAAGCCACTTGCATGGCGTTTGATTGTTGCATTAGGGCCTCTTTCCACCACGTCCTTAAACCACTTTACATCCAAAACATACACAAAGAAGCGTCGAAAGTCAAGCATAATGATATCTTGGATTATGCCACAATAATCATCCATGACTCCATTGGCTCCCTCAAAGCCAGCAATGACGCCGCAATCTTGTGTGTTTCTCTTATCATCAATCCGTTGTGTTCGAAAATGCTTGCCCTCACACCATATAGCATTGAACATAGTGCACTACACCAAGAAAAAATCAATTAAATAAGCAATCTAAATTATAAAAACCTCCTAACTTATGCATAACATTCTATATACCGACCTTGCTCATGCATCCCCTAGCATACTCCCATTCTTCCATTGTGATATGCATCCCCTCGTCTTTCTCTGCTTTCTCCATTTCATCAAGTAGCCAATCCACATGAATATCCTTTGGAAGTGCTCTTAGACGCTGAGGGTATGGCACACGAGATCCGTGGTCTGTACGAAAGAGGGCCCTTTCTTCTTGTCTTCTTGCCTTTGCATCCTCGTATCTTGTCACCCATCTTTTCATCACATCACTATTAAGCACGCAAAAGAGGTTGATACTATTACGCAACTCCGTGTCTATTACTTTGTTGCGTCCTCTTCCTTGAGGCACAATAGAGGTCATCCTTAGGTCTTCATCATCTCTCCATAGTCGTGGGAGAGAGCTATCCACATCAACAAGAAACTCAGAAATATATACAAGTGACTCTTGTACCAACCAACCCTCGGCCATGCTACCTTCGGGTCTTGCATTTCGTCTCACGAAGCCCTTCAAGGTCTTCGTGAAGTGCTCGAGGAAGAACAACCATCGTGCATGTATAGTACCGCATATAGCAATCTCATCCACCAAATGCACTATGAGATGTAGTTGGCTTGTGAGAATAGAACGTGGAAATGTCTCCTCCACCAAACAAACCGCCTCCACTAACATAACTCGAGCATTCTCAAGCGTGGTGGGATCTATTTCCTTTGAGCTCACATACCTCACAAGCTCGCCCATCTTGTAAATACAATCTTTCATGTCCTTTGATACACTACGTGAAATGCTAGTAGGTAGTATGAACTGAACCCGCGAGGAGGTGGTTGATTAGTTGCTTATAGCTATTCACTCACAAATTTGAAAGGAAAAAGATATTATGCATATAAAATACTTACTTGGAGCATCTTGTGCCAATCATGAGATTTCAAGCCATATAATTGCTCTACACCTCTTTTCTTGCTCTTTGTAAAGGCTCCCTTCAAACACCTCATGCATCCAGTGGGAGTACGAATTGTAGTAATAGCACGCTTCACCGTCGCCATCTCTAGCTTTGATAACATCCACGGTGCATGAGGTAAAAAAACACGCCCATTTGGTCTCTCTTGAGGCCAAGCTTCACGCATCCTCCCTGTGGTACGTAGATCCTCCCTTATGCCTGCCGAATCTCGTGTCCCATTCAAATGCTCCCAAATGGTAGATGCCACATTCTTGAAGATATGCATGGGATCGAGCAGGTGATTGATCTTGAGGTGGGACCAATATGGTAAACGATAAAAGATGGAGTATCTAAACAAAATAAAGTGTTAGCATGCAATCTTCACTTTCAACCAATATAGCCAATCTTTACTTCCAGCCAATAGTTACAAATCCTTATCGGCTCATGCCAAGTGGTGGAGGAGTCATGGATCCGTTCCAAATTCTCATCCAATCTCCCGCGGTGAGTGATTGTGGGAGGACTTCATTCCAAGGGGCAACATATCTAGGATGATCAGGTGGGAGAAATCGATGGTGATTCTCATAGATGACCTTATTCAATGTGTCTGCCCGTGAGGCAACTAGCGAAGGACCACAAACAGGACATGCATGGTAACCCGATGTAGTGAGACCTGAAACAATAGATGCAATTAAGAGTGGAAGGTGGGTTTAGGGTGCCACGTCCTTGCCTATTCATAATTAAAAAATGCAATTCTTACCTGAACACTCGCCATAGCCTGGGAAGTCATGCATCGTCCACATCAAGACTGCTTTGCAGTTGAAGTCTCGTGACGAGGGAGGCCTGCTCACATCATGCACCTCGATACCTCTCCAAAGTATCTCTAGCTCATCAATCAAAGGCTCCAAATAAACATCAGGGTTTTTGACTTTATGTTTCCCTGGAATTAGAAGGGACAGCATGACATGTCCTTTCTTAATAGCCATAGAGGGTGGAAGATTGTAATTCACCAATACCACTGGCCATACACTGTAAGACGTGCTTTTGAGACCAAATGGGTTCACACCATCCATACCCAATCCAAGTCTCAAGCTCCTAGGTTCTTTCTTGAAGCTTGGCCATGTGTCTTCAATATGCTTCCATGCAGGAGAGTCCGCGGGAGTTCTCCACTTGCCACCGGTTGATCGATGGGAGGAATACCATGACATGAGCTCTGCAATTGATTTGCACTTGAACATGTGTTGGATGTGAGGGATTATGGGAAAATGTCGCAATACCTTACGAGGCACGTCCAAGGTTTTGAGATCTGCTCTATATCTTGCCTCTCCACAAGTAGGACACTCTCTTGCATCCTTATGTAGTCCATGAAACAAAACGCAATCGTTGACACATGCATGGATGCGCTTGTAATCTGCGCTTGTAATCTAATCCTCCAAGAGAGGTCACATGTTGCCTTGCCATATCTCTTGAGGTCGGTAATTTATTCTCCCTTGGAAGCATTTTACACAATAGCTTGCACGTGAAGACCATAAATGAGGAAAAGCATTCGAGTAATTGACCCACGCGCATCATTCATCATGTTTGCAAAATCGACTTTCAATTAAAGCTTACTTGAGTAATGCATTCAAACTTGCATTGCTCCATCCATAGATGGTTTGCAAGTTTAGTAACTCAAGGGAGGCACGTAGAACAGAGAATGTGCACCCCTCAAACAGTGGAGTCGATGCTGCGGTAAAAAGATCATCCTGCTCCATGCTATTATCCCTCCCTTGATGGACATATAAATCCCGCACCATATCATCAAACACCTCCTCCTCCACGGCTTCATGAGGTAATGGTGGAGGGCTACTATCACCATCACTCCATGCATCCGTAACGGTCCCTCCTGAAGATCCCACCTCATATCGCCGACGCTTCGCCTCCTCACGATGGGCATAGGGTAACATGTGCGGGTGTGGCACTGCATCCTGTATCAAATTAAAACGGGATCATTATAACTCAAACATATGAACACCCATAGGTATCTCAATCAACCTTAACTTACAAATCCTTACCCTGTTTACGGTCACATACCATTCTCCATACTTTGAGATATGATTGAGCGTAATCCTGCGATACGAGTGGTCAGCGTAGTCCCGTGCAATCCCCAGCTACGAGTGGCCAGCGTACGAGCTCGACACGACAGGGTGGCAGGCGTAGTAGCAGGGAGAGCGGTGGCGGATGCATGGCACAGTGCTTTGGGCCATGTGGCGGTGAGGCCGAGGATGATGATTCCGATGATTTAGACGTGCCTCTGGGTGATGGTACGATTTATTATGACATCACCCAGACAGGAGGCATCTTGATGGATGTGCGGGGGAAGGATGTAATGGCCTTCATGCGCTCTGTAATTGCTAACAATTACAGAGATTGCTTTATCCACTATAAAGACCACCCAAAGAGGTTGGCTGATGAGACCCTCGCTACTGTTCGCTCTAGGTATCCTAACCCCCCCAATCGCCAGTTCACAGATAAATGGGGGAAGTCAAAGATTGTTACGATACTTAGCAATAAAAGATCTTCCCTTAAGAGGAAGGCACTAGCGGAGCTTGCCAGACTTGAGACAGGTCAACCTCCAAGGTGCCCGCCCCACACCGCTCAGAAGCGTGAGTGGAAGAAGGCAATGAAGTCAGCGAGGGAGGAGCCCAGTCTGCAGCACGTGGAGGCATGGAGGATCTAGATGGAGGAGTATGGGAGCGCGCATTTTGGAGCAGGGGGTGTTGAATCATGGGAGGCCCAATTTGTAAGTATCGATCTCAAATTATATTACTTATGTAGTTTATTAGGAGGTTGGTTGTACACAGTATTCTGTTTAAAAAAAAAAAAAAAAAAGGCGCGTCTATCAGTGCGTTTACAAACGCGTTTATATTCGCGTCTGTCTGTTCGATTTGCATCTATACGTGTGTCTATCAAAGCGTTTATTTGTGCATCTATTTACACGTGTATGAGCGCGTCTATACGCACGTAAGTCTGATATATAGACGCGCTAATAGACGCGGGTCTCCTGACGCGCAAATAGACACGCCCGTAAGTTTTTTATTTAGTTCATGAAATGCATCTGTGCGCGCGTCTATGGGTGCTTTGTCTTGTTGTGGTTGTTCCTCGTTTATAGGACCTTGCGGCTGATCAGGAGGGAGAAGGTGAGGAAGAAGGGAATGAAGAAGGGGGCAAAGAAGGGAGCAAGGATGCAGAGAACTTAGATTAGTCATAGAAGTAGTGCTAGCTACTCTTTTTTGTACTTGAAGCCACTGGCTTGGATTCGTGCCTCTCTTGTATATACACTCCTCTTATTTTTTATACTTGAAGCCACAAGATGTGGCTTGGCTTCATGCTATATGTACATACAAGAACTTTTTGAGCTATGAACTAATATACACTCCTTTTATTTTTTTGGCTTTCAATTTCCTTGTGCAACGTTCTATCAATTAATGCCTTGTGAACTAAACATTTTGGAGTTGTAATATTTTATTTGGATTGTAATCGTTGGCTATAGACGTGCTTGCAATCGTGCTAATTAAAATGCGATTGGCTGTAAGAATTGAATTGCACAATGTGGAAATGGGATTCTTGTAACTACATAGCATACACAACATACACAACATTCTATTCAACCACACAAAATTTTACTTTTATCAACAAAAAATATTCTGTAGTGCGTCTATAAGCGTGTCTATAAATGCATTTATGTTTGCATCTCTCTATTCTAGTAGGGCATCTATTTGCATGTCCATAGGCACATCTATACGCATGTCTATCTATTTTTTTTAATTTCTAGCATAGTGTCTATTTGCGCGTCTATAGGTGTGTCTATATGCGCGTCTGTCTGTTATATAGACACGCTCGTAAGTTTTTTTGTTTAGTTAAGGAAACGTGTCTATGTGTGCATCTATAGGTGCCTTTTCTTGTTGTGGAACCAAAGAAATTTGTAAAGTAGGTCGATTTGGGAGACCATTAGATGGCCTTTTTTATCATCATTTTGCTAAGTTGACATACTTTGTGATTTCAATTATCACAATATCAAGGAAATAAATACATGAATAATTTTAATATATTGTTAGATTTTTAAAACCTAATCTTCCAACCCCTCCTCTGTACCCTTTCCTCTCTCTCTCTCTGTGTCTCTCTCTTTCTGTGTGTGTGTGTGTCTCTCTCTCTCTCTCTGTCTCTTTGTCTCTCTCTCCAATTTGGCTAATTGCAATTTTTGAAAAGAATTGCAATAAAATACTACATTTCTTGTTTTGTTACAAAATTATATATTTCTTATTTATTAAGAACACATCATTTTTATAGATTCTATGATTTGATTTACATAGATTTAATTCTTAGAGAATCCTAGAATGTTTGAACGCAATGCTATCACGTGGATGGAAGCATTGCTATCATGTGGGTATGGTACCATTTTGTTGTTGACTTTAGAGGACTTACATGCTTGCTCCGTGTTTGTTGGATATTCTTGGCATTCAAACCTTTAATACCCTGATACTATGCAAGTTGATGCTATCATGGTTGCAGATATGTTGTCATTACTTGTAACATGTATGTCATTAATGATGATTCATGGCATTTGGCTTTGTGACTAGTAGCTTGAATTTATTGTTGCACAACAACACAAAGCAACTATAGACGCACAAAATAGCAGGCACATCTATAGGCATTGCTTGAATAGAGGAATTACGGGCGTGTCTAAGAGCACATCTAACAGCTCGTCTATTTGTGTGTGTATTAACATGTCTATTTGCATGTCTAAACTGAGAAAATATGGGCCCATCTAACATTGCGTTTATCAGTGCATCTATTTGTGCATGTATTAACACGTCTATTTGTGCGTCTAAATTGAGAAAATACGGGCCCGTTTAACATTACATTTATCAGCGCGTCTATTTGCATGTGTATTAACGCATTTATTAGCATGTTTACACTGGGAATTAGACGCGTATTTAGATGCAAACTAGAGAATATAGAAAGTGAGATTTTGGTGTACATTATTTCTTTCCAAACATTTCCCATGATTACCAAAGCACATAATTTTAACAAAAACATCAATGCTTTTTCGCAAGCCCACATATACAAGAATTAAGTGAGGTGAGGAGAATGAGATAATATGTAAAATAGTTTTGCCAATATCAATGATGGGCTATAATTCAATCTCACCCTCAATGAGATCAACCCTTGCCAAACTATCTACTTCAAAATCCAAACAAGTGTTTAGATCTACAAATACATTCAACCCACTACTACTTGTGCTACTCATGTGCTCATCGAAATCAGCATCACCAATGGTAGGCTCATCCTTATGGGTAATGGCCTCAATATCTGTATCTCCTATCTCATGATCATCCTCCTCTCTTGTATCACGGTCATCATCACGTCCATGGCCATGATCATCCTCCATATGCTCCATATTAGTAAATGTACTATACATCACTTTGGAACGTGGCATAATAGGTATGACATGCTACCATCTATTATTATCCACCATTGGTTGATAGATAACCTAATTCAAACACAAATACAATCATGTTATTTTCCTTGCATCAAATATTTAAAAGCGAGTATATTTATAGTGTGCACAGTACCTGTTCACATTCTTGCGGTAGTACTAGTGTGTCCTTCCTACTTTACCCTACCTTCGGGTCTTTCATTTTGTCTCACGAAGCCCTTCAAGGTCTGCATGAAGTGCTCGAGGAAGAACAACCATCGTGCATGTATAGTACCGTATATAGCAATCTCATCCACCAAATGCACTATAAGATATAGTTGGCTTGTGAGAATAGAACGTGGAAATGTCTCCTCCACTAAACAAACCACCTCCACTGATGTAACTCGAGCATTCTCAAGCATGGTGGGATCTATTTCCTTTGAGCTCACATACCTAGAAATGAAAAAGTACAGCATATTCGCAATATGAACACCTTGCATGGAGCATTGATACGCATCATATTTTGTATCATGTAAAGTACCTCACAAGCTCGCCCATCTTGTAAATACAATCTCTCACATCCTTCAATGCACTACGTGAAATGCTAGTAGGTACTATGAACTAAACCCATGAGGAGGTGGTTGATTAGTTGCTTATAATTATTCACTCACAAATTTGTAAGGAAAAAGATATTATGCACATAAAATACTTACTTGGAGCATCTTGTGCCAATCATGAGATTTCAAGCCATATAATTACTCTATACCTCTTTTCTTGCTCTTTGTAAAGGCTCCCTTAAAACACCTCATGCATCCAGTGGGAGTACGAATTGTAATAATAGCATGCTTCACTGCCACCATCTCTAGCTTTGATAACCTCCACGGTGCACGACGTAAAAAAACATGCCCATTTGGTCTCTCTGGTGGCCAAGCTTCATGCATCCTCCCTATGGTATGTAGATCCTCCCTTATGCCTACGAAATCTCGTGTCCCATTCAAATGCTCCCAAATGGTAGATGCCACATTCTTGAAGATATGCATGGGATCAAGTAGGTGATTGATCTTGAGGTGGGACCAATATGGTAAATGATAAAAGATGGAGTATCTAAACAAAATAAAGTGTTAGCGGGCCATCTTTATTTCTAGCCAATATAGCACACAATAGTTACAAACCCTTACCGGCTCATGCAAAGTGGTGGACTAGTCATAGAACCATCCTAAATTCTCATCCAATCTCCCGTGGTGAGTGATTGTGGAAGGACTTCATTCCAAGGGGCAACATATCTAGGATGATCAGGTGGGAGAAATTGATGGTGATTCTCATAGATGACCTTATTCAATGTGTCTGCCCATGAGGCAACTAGCAAAGGACCACAAACAGGACATGCATGGTAACCCGATGTAGTGAGACCTAAACAATAGACGCAATTAAGAGTTGAAGGTGGGTTTAGGGTGCCACATCCTTTGCCTATTCATAATTAGAAGTGCAATGCTTACCTGAACACTCGCCATAGTCTGGGAAGTCATGCATCGTCCACATTAATATTGCTTTGTAGTTGAAGTCTCGTGATGAGGGAGGCTTGCTCACATCATGCACCTTGATACCTCTCCAAAGTATCTCTAGGTCGTCAATCAAAGGCTCCAAATAAACATTATGGTTTTTGACTTTATGTTTCCCTGGAATTAGAAGGGACAGCATAACATGTCCTTTCTTAATAGCCATAGAGGGTGGAAGATTATAATTCACCAATATCGTTGGCCATACACTATAAGAGGTGCGTTTGAGACCAAAAGGGTTCACACCATCCATACCCAATCCAAGTCTCAAGCTCCTAGGTTCTTCTTTGAAGCTTGGCCATGTGTCTTCAATATGCTTCCACGCAGGAGAGTCCGCAAGAGTTTTCCACTTGCCATCGGTTGGTCGATGGGAGGAATGCCATGACATGAGCTCTGCAATAGATTTGCACTTGAACATATGTTGGATGCGAGGGATTATGGGAAAATGTCGCATAGCCTTACGAGGCACGTCCAAAGTTTTGAGATCTGCTCTATATCTTGCCTCTCCACAAGTAGGATACTCTCTTGCATCCTTATGTAGTCCACGAAACAAAATGCAATCATTGACACATGCATGGATGCGCTTGTAATGTAATCCTCCAAGAGAAGTCACATGTTGCCTTGCCATATCTCTTCCTTGCCATATCTCTTGAGGTCGATAATTTATTCTCCCTTGGAAGCATTTTACACAATAGCCTGCACGTGAAGATCATAAATGAGGAAAAGCATTCGAGTAATTGACCCACTAGCATAATTCACCATGTTTGCAAAATAGACTTTAAAGCTTACTTGAGTAATGCATTCAAACTTGCATTGCTCCATTCATAGATGGTTTGCAAGTTTAGTAACTCAAGGGAGGCACGTAGAACAGAGAATGTGCACCCCTCAAACAGTGGAGTCGATGCTGTAGTAAAAAGATCATCTTGCTCCATGCTATCATCCCTCCCTTGATGGACATATAAATCCCGCACCATATCATCAAACACCTCCTCCTCTATGGCTTCATGAGGTAATGGCGGAGGCCTACTATCACCATCACTCCATGCATCTGTAATGGTCCCTCTTGAAGATCCCACCTCATATCACTGACGCTTTGCCTCCTCGTGGTGAGCATAGGGAAACATATGCAGGTGTGGCACTGTATCCTATATCAAATTAAAACAGGATCATAACTCAAACATATGAACACCCATAGGTATCTCAATCAACCTTAACTTACAAACCCTTACCATGTTTACGATTGCATCCCATTCTCCATACTTTGAGATGTGATTGAGTATAATCCTACATACACGATACATGTTTCCTCGACATCGATCACACATACATTTGATTTTTTGCTCCAACCACATTTCGCGATGGTGGATATGGACGGATTCATCCTCACTGGAGCTACTTGTTGAAGATAAAGACATCCTACAAACAAACAACCCAAAAAAATTTGTTTTTCTTCAAATATTTAATTTTAAACTCTGTGGCGCATCTAAAGGCACGTCTAAAACCGCGTCTATCTGTTTTGTGGTGTGCATCTACAAGTGCGTCTAGAACTACATCTGTCTATTCTAGATGCACATCTATAAGCACATCTAAAACCGCATCTGCTCTTTGTATTTAGACGTATGTATAGACGCACTATTAGACATGCCTATAAATGCAGCTTTTAAATCTACTTTTAGCGTGCCCGCTTTGATTTTCTTCACATTACTTATACTTCGCATGCCTTGCTTGCTTTGCTATTAGCAGATCCACAGTTTTGATGCTTAAGAGGAAGGCACCCACACTTACTTCCAAGCTTACACTTAAGAGGAAGGCACCCACACTTACTTCCAAGCTTAAAGGAGAAGGGGGCAAACAAGGAAGAGAAGCAACTTTAAAAAAGGAGAAGAACCTTCCATACCTCTATCCAAGGTAAGTCTTTTTGCTGTTGATCTTTTTTGGAAATTTGCTCTCTTTGGATTTGTACTTTCTCATATCCAAGAAACGCATGATTTGGGTATCAGTGTTACGTTTTTGTGTCAGGTGCATGTCCTTTTCTACTTTCTATAAAAGTTTGTCTGTCGGAGCGCGTCTATAGGCACGTCTCAGATTGCATCTAAAACTGCATCTACAGGCACGTCTAGATGCGCGTCTAGCCTATTTGCAAACACAGATAGCCACATCTATAGACACGCTATTATATGCAAAAATAGATGCGCTAGTCAAATGCGTCTATAGAAGCGCTCCGACAGTAATCCTCTCTTGCCTTCCCCTTTCTTCTCAGCTCATCAGTAATCATCTTTTTTTCTTTTTTTGAGTTCATCATGTGGCTAAGAAGCGCTTCAGGCTCACCTGATCTTCGAGAGTCTATTTTTAAGGACTTATATAACCTTTTAGGGCACCCTCCTAGTCCTGTAGAGTTATATAGGTATATGACGGGTACTCTAAACACCCCTAGGAATCGGCACTACAGACTCCAAACCACCCCACACCAACTGAGATCACCCTAGCGGAGTCAGCACAGCCCAGCTTATGCCATCTTATGCCCCTTCTGGCATGCCATCTTATGCCCCTTCCCCCATGCCGTCAGGAGGTCCTTCTGTCTTGCAGAGCCATCAGCATACTCCTGTGCAGTCGAGACTCGGTTCTCCAACTACGAGTGGTCCATGTAGTCCTGTGTAGTCTCCAGCTATGAGTGGCCAGCGTACTAGCTCGACATGACATGATAGCAGGCGTAGTAGCAGGGAGAGCGGTGGGGGATGCAGGGCACAGTGCTTTGGGAGGGGTCGCGATGGGGACGATGATGATTCAAATGATTTAGACGTGCCTCCAGGTGATGGTACGATATTCTATGACATCACTCAGACAGGAGGCATCTTGATGGATGCAAGGGGGAAGGACATCATGGCCTTCATGCACTCTGTAATTGCTAACAATTACAGAGATTTCTTAATCCACTACAAAGACCAGCCAAAGAGGTTGGCTAATGAGACCCTCGCTGCTATTCGCTCTAGGTATCCTAACCCCCCCAATCGCCAGTTCAGAGATAAATAGGCCAAGTCAAAGATTGTTATGATACTTGGCAATAAAAGATCTTCGCTAAAGAGGCAGGAACTAACGGAGCTTGCTAGGCTCGAGGGAGGTCAACCACCAAGGGGCCCACCCCAGACTGCTCACAAGCGTGAGTGGAAGAAAGCAATGAAGTCAGCGAGGGAGGACCCCAGTCTACAGCACGTGGAGGCACGAAGGATCTAGATGGAGCAATATGGAAGCATGCATTTTGGAGCAGGGGGTGTTGATTAATGGGAGGCCCAATTTGTAAGTATCGATCTCAAATTATATTGCTTATGTAGTTTATTAGGAGGTTGTTTTTTTGTACTAATCCCTCCACAAATTGTGTCATCTTGCTCGAGGGGGGTCACTATGTGTAAACCCTCTATATCACGTGCATTCAAGGCCTATATTTAAAGTCCCTTATCTGTAAAAAATTTCATTAATAAAATGTACCCCTTTTCTATACGAATCTGTAAATTTTTTCCAAAACTATTTTAAATAGTCCCTTATGTATATTTATTTCTATAAATTTTAGAAATAAAAAAAATCCTTTTGTTGAACTCACGTGATAGGGTTACATATGATGAGTGAGCCCCCCGAGTCGTCTTGTAGCTTGATGTTGTGGATAGATACCCTACTCCTATCGAGACAGCCTACCACCACCACCATCGCAGAGGAGATACATGGAGGCACTTCTATCATGATGGGTTGATTACTAAGGAGCAGTATATCCAGGCTACTGGAGTGGCTCCCGAGGTATTTGAAAGTAATTGAATAATGTCAATATTATAAGTAAAGATTTGATTTTTCATACATTGATATATGTTGTCCCTTGTTTACAGGTCCCTACACAAGACGACGAGGAAGAAGACGAGGAAGGAGGTGGAGAAGGGAGCGTAGAAGGGAGTGTGGAAGGGAGCGAGGATTAGTTGTAGAAGTAGTGCTAGCTACTCTTTTTTGTACTTAAAGCCACTGGCTTGGTTTCATGCCTCTTGTATATACACTCCTCTTATTTTTTGTACTTGAAGCCACATGATGTGGCTTAGCTTTGTGCTATATGTACATACAAGCACTTTTTGAGCTTTCAATTTTATTGCATTTTGAAGTTGTAATGTTTTATTAGGAATTGTAATTAAAATGCAGTTGGCTGTAAGAATTGAATTACACAATGTGGAAATGGGATTCTTGTAACTATATAGCATACACAACATACACAGCATTCTGTAAATTTAAAAAAAAATATTATAAAGCGCATCTATCAGTGTGTCTATAAACACATCTATATACGCATATGTCTATTCAAGAAGCATCTATTTCAGCATCTATAAACGTGTTTATACAACCGTTTAAAAATGCATCTATACATGCATTTAACGAGCATCTGTCTGTTTTTAAAATTTTTAAGCGGAGCGTCTATTTACATGTCTAAATGTGCATCTATACGTGCATGTGTCTGCTATATAGATGCACTATTAGATACAGGTCTGTAGATGTGGAAATAGACGCGCAAATAGACGTGCCCATAAGTTTTTTATTTAGTTCAGTAAACACGTCAGTGTGCACGTCTGTGGGTGCTTTGTCTTGTTGTGTTGATGCAATTGGATCATAATTCATGCTCCTAGTTTCCACCCATCGCCTAACGAATAAGATATTGACCCTATATGCTTGATTGGATAGTGCTAAGGATCTCATATTCCAATGAGTTCAAGTGTCATATTAGCAAAAACATAATAGATTTGATGTTAGCATCATAATGTGATACCTTAAATACATGTTCTTAAGGGAGGGGTATGTCTTTTGATGGTTCAAATGTTGTCATGCTCATACAAAAAATAATCTCAATGAGACTCCAAGATTTCACTTTAAAACAAGCGCTTTCTTCTACATAAACTTATAAAAAGCTCCCATTAATAATCCTTTTCATGTGGTGTGAATGTTTGTACATTGAGGCAATTGAAAAAACCCTTCTCTTGGACCCACAAATCCAACATCAAAGTTTATATTGAATATTAATTATCCCATTATTGTATTTGGCATCTTTGTGAAACCAAAATGACGAAAGCTTTGGTGGCATGTGTAGAGTTACTAATGGCTTGAAAAAATTCCTTAGATTTTTATAACATGCACAACACATGATTAAAATTTCATCACAATAGTGATGCAAGGCATACGAATGGGTTCTCATGTTATTGTGGACCTCATAAATCTAGAAACTCCTCCATTGACTACTTCAATGATCATATCTTCGCATGGTTTTGCTCATCAATGAGGTAAATGATAGGTGTGATGATTGACGAAAAGGGACATGTTAACGAAGAAACAGATGGCCATATCTTCACTGAAAAGCCCCAACTACTCTAACATATGCATGGACGTGTGTGCAATCATTGATTGGAGCATTGTCTTCTAGCTATAGCATATAGCCATTGATTAGGTGTTGTATTGTCCACGTTGCTTCCAAGCTCCCTTATCAAGGCTCATTCACAATCACATCTTCCAAGCTCACTTATGTCTCTCACATCTTCCAAGCTCACTTATGTCTCTACGAGACTCATTTCACTATGTAGGCTTACTAGATCATCCCCAGGCAGAGCTTGACTTGGAACTTTCGTGTTTGCAGAAACTTATATTAGAGATTCATCTATCATCCTATAGGCGCTCACACTGACACTGCTTTGGTTTACAAGGATGTGACAAGAAAACGAGGAAAATAGGTAAAGTACATTATACAATTACATAATTATGAGCTTGACCTTCCGGAAGAGATGCATTTCCAACCAGCCCTCTCAGTAGGTCCCTCATTTAATCCGCAAGTTTAGATGTCTTTCCAGGCTGTAGGCTGTGACCACTCTGGCTTATCCTTAGGCTCTACGTATCTATAAGGGCCACGCAGCCAAAGCATTGTGGCACTTCAAATTTTTGGAACTTTGCATTGCAAATTCGCAAAACTGAAGCTTGATGCTTGAGTAAAGTATTTGCCACATGTGTGAGAGAGTGCGAGAGATAATAGGCACAACCGTATGAAAAATGCAGTTAATATTCATTTGATGGTCTTAACCGTATGAAAAATGTGGTTTGTGATGACTTTCACTATCCAAAGCATATACAATGGGCATGATACATTAAACACAACTCAAAATAGGTTGTATGGGTTCATGTGCAAAGTATCATGCCCATCAGGTATGAGCGCACTTGAATAATACACCTTAAATACTATTCTTTGACAGTTGTGTATAACACTTGGTGAAAAATAGGGTTTGTGGTGCGTTTGACCATCCAATGCATATCCGATGGGCAAGATATTTTGTACGCACCTCAAAATAGGTTTGATTCACACTTGTGCAAAGCATCGTACCAGTTGGGTATGAGCGCATTCAAATAATACACCTCAGATACCATTTCTTGGTAGTTATGCATAACACTTCACAACAAGACAAAGCACCTACATACATGCACACAAACGCATTTCCTTAACTAAAAAAACTTACGGGTGCATCTATTGGCATGTCTATAGACCTGCATCTAAAGGCACATCTATATAACAGACAGACGCCCCTATAGACATGCTTATAGGCATGCAAATAGATGCCCTACTAGAAATTAAAAAAAAACAGACTGACACGTACATAAATGCATTTATAGATGTGCCTATAGACACACAAATAGACGCCTTGCTAGAAATTTAAAAAAAACAGAGAGACGCGTACATAGACGCATTTATAGATGCACTTATAGACACTATAGAATATTTTTTGTTAATAAAAGTAGAATTTTATGTGGTTGAACAGAATGCCGTGTATGTTGTGTATGCTATGTAGCTACAAGAATGCCATTTCCACATTGTGCAATTCACAATTTACAGCCAACTACATTTTAATTAGCACGATTGCAAGCACATCTATAGCCGACGATTACAATTCGGAATAAAACATTACAACTTCAAAACGTTTAGTTCACAAGGCATTAATTGATAGAACGTTGCACAAGGAACGTCTTATGGCTTCAAGTATAAAAAATAAGAGTCTATATACAAGAGAGGCATGAAGCCAAGCTAGTGGCTTCAAGTACAAAAAAGAGTAGCTAGCACTAC
Organism: Dipteris shenzhenensis; assembly: GCF_047967505.1. NCBI lineage: Eukaryota > Viridiplantae > Streptophyta > Polypodiopsida > Gleicheniales > Dipteridaceae > Dipteris > Dipteris shenzhenensis. The sequence goes on from NC_141607.1 coordinate 24,931,966, forward strand.
TTTTACAACTAATCTAAGTTCTCCATGTCCTCGCTCCCTTCTTCCAGCCACAAGGTCCTATAAACGAGGAACAACATGTATTAATGTATGAAAAATTAAATCTTTACTTACAATATTAACATTATTTAATTACTTTCAAATACCTGGGGGGGCGCTCTAGTAGCTTGGATACAGTGTTCCTCAATAATCAAGCCATCATCATAGAAGTGCTTCCATGTATCTCCTCTGTGATGGTGGTGGTGGTAGGCTATCTCGATAGGAGTAGGGTACCTGCCCACGATATCAAGCTACAAGATGATATAATTTGCGGAGGGGTTAGTACAAAGAAACAACCTTCTAATAAACTACCTAAACAATATAGTTTGAGATCGATACTTACAAATTGGGCCTCCCATGATTCAACACCCCCTACTCCAAAAAGCACGCTTTCATATTGCTCCATTTGGATCCTTCGTGCCTCCACATGCTGCGGACTGGGGTCCACCTTCGCTGCCTTTATTGCTTTCTTCCACTCATGCTTATGAGTGGTGTGGGGCTATCCCCTTGGTGGTTGACCTCCCTCGAGCCTGGCAATCTTGGCTAATGCCTACCTCTTAAGCAAGGATCTTTTATTGCCAAGTATCGTAATAATCTTTGACTTGGCCCATTTATCTGTGAACTGAACATTGGGGGGATTGGGATACCTAGAGCGAACAGCAATGAGACAGCAGTGAGGGTCCATCAGCCAACTTTTTTGGATGGTCTTTGTAGTGAATAAAGCAATCTCTGTAGTTGTTAGCAATTACAGAGCGCATGAAGGCCATGATGTCCTTCCGCCGTGCATCCATCAAGATACCTCCTGTCTGAGTGATGTCATAGTAAATCATACCATCACCCTCTCGCATGTCTGCATCATTTGAATCATCCTCATCCCCACCACTACCCCCCTAAAGCAGGCTACCATGCATCCCCCACTGCTCTCCCTTCTTCTACGCCTACTGTGCTATCATGTTGAGCTAGGATTGAGGATAGAAGAGAGAAGGAAACACTACAAGGCAAAGGCCATTTTTTGATAGAAATACCGACCTTTTTTACACTAAAAGGTTTCTTTTTAATGGGTGCAAAGGTCGATATTTACATCACTATAAGCATCAAAAAAGAATGATCGCTATATAAGCGTCGCTATATAGTGACACTAATAAACTTCGCTATATAGCGGCAGTGGTAAACGTCGCTATATAGCGATGATTAAAACAACAAGACAAAGCACCTACAAAAGTGCACATAGACGCGTTTATTGAATTAAAAAAAAACTTACGGGCACATCTATTTGCACGTCTATTTGCGCATCTAGAGACCCACATCTAACGGTGCATCTATATACCAGATTGCGCATATAGACACGTAAATAGACACTCTATAGAAAATTTAAAAAACAAAAAGACGCATCATTAAACACATGTATAGATGCATCGTTAAACATGTGTATAGACGCATTTATAAACGGTCTTATAGACGCTTTTATAGAGGCGTGCTTGGCTTCGTGCCTCTTGTATATACACTCCTATTATCTTTGGTACCTGAAGCCATAGGACGTGGCTTAGCTTCGTGCTATATGTACATACAAGCACTTTTTGAGCTTTCAATTTTCTTGTGCAACGTTCTATCAATTAATGCCTTGTGAACTAAATGTTTTGGAGTTGTAATGTTTTATTTAAAATTGTAATTGTTGGCTATAGACATGCTTGCAAGAGTGCTAATTAAAATGTGGTTGGCTGTAAGAATTGAATTACACAATGTGGAAATGGGATTCCTGTAACTACATAGCATACACAACATACACAACATTCTGTAAATCTAAAAAATATTATGTAGTGCATCTATCAGGGTGTCTATAAATGCGTCTATATATGCATCTATCTGTTCGAGGAGCGTCTATTGTGGGGGATGCTCTGGTAGCCCTGATATACTGCTCCTTAGTAATCAGCCCGTCATTATAAAAGTGCTTCCATGTATCTCCTCTGTGATGGTGGCAGTGGTAGGCTGTCTCAACAGGAGTAGGGTATCTGCCCACGATATCAACCTGCAAGATGACACAATTTATGGAGGGGTTAGTACAAAGAAACAACCTCCTAATAAACTACATAAATAATATAATTTGAGATCGATACTTACAAATTGGGCTCCCATGATTCAACACCCCCTGCTCCAAAATGCACGCTTCCATATTGCTCCATTTGGATCCTTCGTGCCTCCACGTGCTACATACTGCGTTCCTCCCTCGCTGGTTTCATTGCTTTCTTCCACTCATACTTGTGAGCAGTGTGGGGCGGGCCCCTTGGTGGTTGACCTCCCTCAAGCTGGCAAGCTCCACTAGTGCTTGCCTCTCAAGTGAAGATCTTTTATTGCCAAGTATCGTAACAATCTTTGACTTGGCCCATTTATCTATGAACTGAAGATTAGGGGGGTTAGGATACCTAGAGCAAACATCAATGAGGATCTCATCAGCCAACCTCTTTGGTTGGTCTTTGTAGTGGATAATTCTATCCCTGTAATTGTTAGCAATTATAGAGCGCATAAAGGCCATGATGTCCTTCCCCCGTGCATCCATCAAGATGCCTCCTGTCTGAATGATGTCCCCACCACCAGCCCAACCAAAGCACTATGCCATGCATCCCCCACCGCTCTCCCTGCTACTACGCTTGCTACCGTGTCGTGTCGAGCTAGTACACGAGCTACTCATAGCTGGAGACTGCGGGGGACTACGTGGACCACTTGTAGCTGGAGAACCGAGTCTCAACTGCACAGGAGTACGCGGATGGCTCTATGAGATAGAAGGACCTCCTAATGGCATGGGGGAAGGGGCATAAGATGGCATGGGGGAAGGGGCTCAGCTGTGTAGCTGATTGGGATGTGCTGACTCAGCTGGGATAATCTCAGCTGGTGTGGGGTTGGGGTGGTTTGGAGTTTGTAGTGCCGACTCTTGGGGGGTGTTTAGAGTACCCATCATGTAGCCGTATAACTCCGCAGGACTAGGAGGGTGCCCTAAAAGGTTACATAACTCCCGAAAGATGGTCTCCCGGAGATCAGGTGAGCCTAAAGAGCTTCCTGGCCACATGATGAACTGGAAAAAAGAAAAAAAGAAGATTACTGATGAGCTGAGAAGAGAAAAAGAAGAGAAAAAGAGAAAAATTACCATGAAAAGAGAGGGAAAGAGAGGATAAAAGAGAGAAGGAAAGAGAGGCAAATACAGAAAAAGAGAGAAGAAAAGAGAGGCAAATCCTTTTCTTGGAAGTGGAAGTGGAAAGGGAAAGGGAAAGGGAAGAGGAAAGAGAAAGGGAAGGAAATGGAAGGGAAGAGAAGAGAAGGGAAGGGAACAGAAGAGAAGGGAAGGGAAGGGAAGGGTCTAAAACTGTCAGAGCGCGTCTATAGATGCATCTGAGAAGCGCGTCTATTTTTACATCTATCACATGTTACCTCTCATGGACAATTAGATTACAAGCGCATCCATGCATGTGTCAACGAATGCGTTTTGTTTCATGGACTACATAAGGATGCAAGAGAGTGCCCTACTTGTGGAGAGGCAAGATATAGAGCAAATCTCAAAACTTTGGATGTGCCTCGTAAGGTTCTGTGACATTTTCCAATAATCCCTTGCATCCAACATATGTTCAAGTGTAAATCCATTGGAGAGCTCATGTCATGGCATTCCTCCCATCGATCAACCGATGGCAAGTGGAGAACTCTCGTAGACTCTCCTGCATGGAAGCATATTGAAGACACGTGGCCAAGCTTCAAGGAAGAACCTAGGAGCTTGAGACTTGGATTGGGTATGGACGGTGTGAACCCATTTGGTCTCAAAAGCACCTCTTATAGTGTATGGTCAGTGATATTGGTGAATTATAATCTTCCGCCCTCTATGGCTATTAAGAAAGGACATGTTATGTTGTCCCTTCTAATTCTAGGGAAACATAAAGTCAAAAATCTTGATGTTTATTTGGAGCCTTTGATTCACGAGCTAGAGATACTTTGGAGAGGTATCGAGGTGCATGATGTGAGCAGGCCTCCCTCGTTACCAGACTTGAACTGCAAAAAGCAGTCTTGATGTGGACGATGCATGACTTCCTAGGCTATGGCAGGTGTCCAAGTAAGCATTGCACTTTTAATTATGAGTAGGCAACCGATGTGGCACCTTGAACCCACATTCAACTCTTAATTGCATCTATTGTTCAGGTCTCACTACATCAGGTTACCATGCATGTCCTATTTGCGGTCCTTCGCTAGTTGCCTCATGGGCGGACGCATTGAATAAGGTCATCTATGAGAATCATGATCGATTTCTCACTTGATCATCCTAGATATGTTGCCCCTTGGAATGAAGTCCTCCCACAATCACTCATTGCACAGGACATTGGATGAGAATTTGGGATGGTTCCATGACTCCTCCACCACTTGGCATGAGTCGGTAAGGGTTTGTAACTATTGTGTGCTCTATTGGCTGGAAATAAAGATTGCCCGCTAATACCAGCTTTTGTTTGGATACTCCATCTTTTATCGTTTACCATATTGGTCCCACCTCAAGATCAATCACTTGCTTGATCCCATGCATATCTTTAAGAATGTGGCATCTACCACTTAGGAGCATTTGAATGGGACACGAGATTCCGTAGGCATAAGTGAGGATCTACGTACCACAGGGAGGATGCATGAAGCTTGGCCACAAGAGAGACCAAATGGGCATGTTTTTTTAACTCGCGCATCGTGGAGGTTATGAAAGCTAGATATGGTGACGGTGAAATGCACTATTACTAAATTCGTACTCCCACTAGATGCATGAGGTGTTTGAAGGGGGCCTTTACAAAGAGTAAGAAAAGAGGTATAGAGACATTATATGGCTTGAAATCTCATGATTGGCACAAGATGGTCCAAGTAAGTATTTATGTGCCTAATGTCTTTTTCCTTTTAAATTTGTGAGTGAATAATTATAAGCAACTAATCAACCACCTCCTCGTGGGTTCAGTTCATGCTACCTACTAGCATTTCTCGTAGTACATCAAAGGACATGAAGGATTATATTTACAAGATGGGCGAGCTTGTGAGGTACTTTACATGTTACAAAATATGATGCGTATCAATGCTCCATGCAAGGTGTTCATATTGCTAATATGGTGTACTTTTTCATTTCTAGGTATGTGAGCTCAAAGGAAATAGATCCCACCATGCTTGAGAATGCTCGAGTTATGTCAATGGAGGTGGTTTGTTTAATGGAGGAGACATTTCCACGTTCTATTCTCACAAGCCAACTACATCTTATAGTGCATTTGGTGGATGAGATTGCTATATGTGATACTATACATGCACGATGGTTGTTCTTCCTCAAGCAAAGAAAGATGAGGGGATGCATATCACAATGGAAGAATGGGAGTATGCTAGGGGATGCATGAGCAAGGTCGGTATATAGAATGTTATGCATAAGTTAGGAGCTTTCAATAATTTAGATTGCTTATTTAATTGATTTTTTCTTGGTGTAGTGCACTATGTTCAATGCTATATGGTGTGATGGCAAGCATTTTCAAACACAACGGATAGATGATAAGAGAAACACACAAGATTGTGGCGTCATTGCTAGCTTTGAGGGAGCCAATGGAGCCATGGATGATTATTGTGGCATAATCCAAGATATTATTAAGCTTGACTTTGGACGCTTCTTTGTGTATGTTTTGGATGTAAAGTGGTTTAAGGAGATGGTGGAAAGAGGCCCTAATGCAACAATCAAACGTCATGCAAGTGGCTTTGTAACTATTGACTCCAGAAAGTTTTGGCAAAGTAGGAAGGACACACTAGTACTACTGCAACAATGTGGACAGGTACTGTGCACACATATAAAAATAATCGCTTTTAAATATTTGACACCTTCGATGAAAGGAAAATAACATGATTGTATTTGTGTTTGAATTAGGTTGTCTATCAACCAATGGTGGATAATAATAGATGGTGGCATGTCATACCTATTATGCCATGTTCCAAAGTGATGTATAGTACATTTACTAATATGGAGCGTATGGAGGATGATCATGGCCATGGAGGTGATGATGACCATGATACCAGAGAGGAGGATGATCATGAGATAGGAGATACAGATATTGAGGCCATTACCCATGAGGACGAGCCTACCATTGGTGATGCTAATTTCGATGAGTACTTGAGTAGCACAAGTAGTAGTGGGTTGAATGTATTTGTAGATCTAAACACTTGTTTGGATTTTGAAGTAGATAGTTTGGAAAGGGTTGATCTCATTGAGGATGAGATTGAACCATATCCCATCACTGCTATTGGCAAAACTATTTTACATATTGTCTCATTCTCCTCGCCTCACTTAATTCTTGTATATGTGGGCTTGCAAAAAAGCATTGATGTTTTTGTTAAAATTATGTGCTTTGGTAATCATGGGCAATGTTTGGAAAGCAGTGATGTACACCAAAATCTCACTTTTTGTATTCTTTGTTCTACATCTAAATACGCATCTAATTCTCAGTGTAGACGCACTAATACATGCGCAAATAGATGCACTGACAAATGCAGTGTTAGACAGGATCGTATTTTCTCAGTGTAGATGTGCTAATAGATGTGTCAATACACGCGCAAATAGATGAGCTATTAGATGCGCTATTAGAAGCACCTGTAACTTCTCTATTCAAGCAATGCCTATATTCAAGCAATGCCTATAGACGTGCCTGCTATTTTGTGCATCTATCAAGCATGTCTATAGTTTCTTTGTGTTGTTGTGTAACAGAAGCTTTAAAAAAACATTAGTGGGGCTAAACAGGGCCATAACAAGCCCTTTTTTGCCCCACTAATGTTTTTAATTTAGTAATTACAAAAGAATGTTTTTTGTTATAAAATTTCCCTTGTGGAAAGGGTGATACAAAATCACTTAAATGAATTGATCGACATAAGAATATACATGTCAAAGATATACAACATTGTTTGTTACAAAATCACCCTTTCAAAAAGGGTGATACAAAATCGCTCAAACGAACCGATATACAAAATCATATACATGGCAAAGTATATGCAAACTACTACTAATACTACTACTATTACTGCTGCTCATTCAAATCGTCATCCTCATCCTCCTCCTCATCCTTGTCATGCTGGCTTGATCCTTGGCCCTCGTGAGCTGTGCTTGATCCCTGGCCCTCATGAGTTGCACCTGATCCTTGGCCCTTGTTGACACCGTGTAAGCATAATTCCTCATCATCACTACTCACCTTCCTTGATGGGACGTTCGAGCTTTGATTCTAAGAGTGAAACCATATTAATTGGAAATTAGATTGGAACTTAAAGAATAAAATAGTTTAAAAAGTGAGATGACAAGTAGGAGTAGACTTATGCGGTGCAAGCAACCACGTCAACCTAATCGAACATCACTCCCAACACCTCCTGTTCAATAAACCATGGCTTTGTTCCTACGCAAAATGCACATCTTGTCTCTGTGTTTGTAGGAAGACAACCCATCATAGCTTACTGTGGGCCCAATTTACGAGAGTTAGATAAAGTGCATGTAATATGTAGTAAAACAAATAGAACAATACATTAAATGAGAAGAAATAGACTTAGCACAGTTGCCTCGAATGCCAACCGTCCGCCTGCACCAAAGTGCAAAGCACCTACGGAGTCTAGTCATCTCCTTGCAGCCCTCCTCTGACCCTCAATCAATCTGGGATGGTCCTTGTACTGTTTCTTGAAAAACTTCCAATCAGCTTTGTCTGCCCAGCTGGGTTTAGCCTTCCTCTTTGTGATGGAAGTACGCAAGGTTGACCTACGAGCTTCAAGAGGACCCCCATGCACTCTTTCATGTAATCCAAATTGAACTCCCAATTTGGAGGGTTAGGATATTGTCTTTTTAATTCATCAATGATTGTCTGCTTCTTTCCCTCATCTTGGTGCCGCTCCTGAAGTGGTGTCTCATCAACCACCTAATGGTGGCCATCACTGTTGAGCCCTTTTCATTTTCTATTATCTCTCTCGCAACCATGATTTCATAGGATAGATCCTCGACCGAGTAAGGACTCATGGTAGTGGCAGAGTTAGAGCGAGTGGTGTTATTGCGAGCACTTACAAAGCGAGGAGTAGCAGTGGGAGTAGAAGAGGGCAAGGGACGTGACTGGTACTATCTTGGAGACAGGAATGTGAGTGTGCTGACTCATCTACATCTCCCGAGCCCGAGGGATTCACAGGGGGAAACTTATGATATCACATGAGTGTAGGGGGTTTTTTCGAAATGAGGCATAAGCTTATACATTAGGGGTGGGGGCCCTTTTTTTTTCCCCAATATTGAATTTAAGCTAGGGGGACCATGTCATATTAAAGAAGGGGGGACATAATATAGGTTACCTTGGGTAACTAGTCCAAACAAGTTTGATTTTGTGTATGGTTTTAAATAGTCATAGGGAAAGTAACCTAAATTTGCTTATCGTGTAATCTAAATTCTTGAAAGAGAATGTAGATTTAAGGAAAGGGGGGGACATATGTTGGAGTACTGAAAGGAGAGAGTAGAGTTGACACAAAATCAGAATACTTGCATATAGAATGAAGAAGAAAGAGGTCCTTAAGTAGGCACCTCATACAAGGTCACTGACATCACTGATGACCTCAAAGCTCCTCAATCATCTCCTCAATCTGCTCCTAGATTCACTCAATCATCCTATGTGGCTTTTCCACCACCTAACTGTGCTTGTGGGCACCTAACTGTGCCTCTACCACTCACACATAGAAACATAAGGTGTGCCTGAGGCATACACCTTGAGATATCCCAACAAACCCCCCCTCAAGGAAATGCCTCAGGCTATGTCAAGGATACATCTAGTCTCATAGTTTCTCATGCCATCTTATGGTGGTCAAGGATTAATCTATGGCTAGGTTCTCATGCTAGCAAGGGTTCCCTTGGGTGTAAGGTAAATAGAAAGGGATACAAACAGACCTTCCAATGGTTATCTCTCCTACATGTACATGCACACAATGTCTGTAGGAGGTACCATGGAACAAAACATACACATGGCCTACATCATAAGGTGACCAGAGGTGTTTACAAAACACACAATAACTTATTTTCATTCATTTTGGAGGACTATCCAGGCTGAGTACCTTGACATAAAAAGAGTGATCTGGAGCATACATAGAGATGATTTAAAATGCATAATCTTCATGGGATGCCTCATCTTGTGGAGGCAAATTCACTGTAAGTAGATTTGTATTTTCTGTCTTTGCTTTGTCTCTGCAGAACTTCTCACTATGGTTGTTTTTGCCACAGTGCTTACATGGATTAACTTTGAAGCAGTCCTTTGAAAGGTGATTTGTCTTTCCACAGTGATTGTAAGGAGAGTACTTGCCCTTCTGGAATTTCATAACATAAGCAGTGTCATTGCCTTTCCTTAACTCCATGTGTCTTTCTTCTTCTTGGAGAGCTGAGATAATGCCTTCAAGGTTTGGATTGGGGAGATTCTTCAAAGTGCTTACAATGTGATCAAAGCTTTCAGGCATACTCTTAAGTAGTACTGCCATAGCATCATCAGGGGTGATAGGAGAGTTGATAGAAGCTAACTGAGTCATAAGACTCCGCATATAGTTGACATGGGCAGCTAAAGTAGTATCACTTGCCATCTTTAATTCAAAGAAAGAGATTTTAAGTGATAGTTTAGAAATATGAGAGCTTGCACCAAAAATCAAATCTAGCTTCTGCCATGCTTCCGATGGAGACTCCAAGTCAGATATATGATGTATGTAATCATCACCCAAAGCTAAAGCAATTATACCATATGCTTTTTCTTCTCTTGCTGGATCCCTTGTCGGTCGTGTCGAAGCTGAAGATTCCCCAGCATTTGAGGCTGTAGAAGAAGCGGTAGGAGTAGATTTGACAAGTCCCCATAAGTTCTCCCGCATTAATGCAAATTTTACCTTCATTTGCCATGTATGGAACCCCTTTCCATTGAACTTCTCAAGATTATATAAAGTAGCCATGAGAGGGTCTAACCCAGATATTGGGCAGTGTCTATCTCTCTTACAAGGCAAAAAGAACTGCAATACTTCCAAAGTATAGCCACTTGATGTAGCAAATAGTAGTGACTAGTTTTCAAACAATGATGCTACTTTTTATATGCTTCATAGAAGTGGATGAAATAACCACTTTCCAATCACAACCAGGTCTAGCAAGTCAAAACAAAACTGAAGCAACACTTGTAGTGAAGTTATTAAAAACTTCAAAAGACCAGAAATGCTAGAGTAGCATTTTATGTAGCATCATTTTCAAAAGCATGTAAAAACTGTCAAAACTAGAGAGCTGAACTTGGAGGGCTCATAGCACACTCTTCAAAGCAAAAGAAAGGGGGCTTTCTGAGGCAAAAGAAAGCTGGTATACCACAGTAGATCCTCTGGGAAGAAGAGGCGAAAAAACGCGTCAGGTCGCCTTCACCTTCTTGAACAAAGTCGACTGGTTTTTCTCTGTTTTCTCCTTCAATATGCAGCCATTGCTGCTCAGATTTCAGCACAAGGTAGCTCTAGGTATGTAGAAGCTTGCCCTGGAAGGAATTAAGAAAAGACAGAGCAGGTGCAGAGAAAACGCAGAAGAGAAAATCGACGATTTTTCTGCAATGGCGACCAGCAGCGCGGGTTGTTCTCCAATTCCTTGCAGCCCGAAGTTCGCCCTAACAAGAGGGATCTACAGCAGAAAGGGTGTGGGAAATGGTTGAGGATTGAAGGAGAACAAGCTCAAGCAAAATTTTTGGAGAAGAGGGAGAGATGGTGAAGAAGAGGAAGAAGAAGAAGATGATGATGTGGCAGAAATGGGCTCAAGGAGGATCAAATGGCTCTGATACCATGTTGGAGTACTGAAAGGAGAGAGTAGAGTTGACACAAAATCAGAATACTTGCATATAGAATGAAGAAGAAAGAGGTCCTTAAGTAGGCACCTCATACAAGGTCACTGACATCACTGATGACCTCAAAGCTCCTCAATCATCTCCTCAATCTGCTCCTAGATTCACTCAATCATCCTATGTGGCTTTTCCACCACCTAACTGTGCTTGTGGGCACCTAACTGTGCCTCTAGCACTCACACATAGAAACATAAGGTGTGCCTGAGGCATACACCTTGAGATATCCCAACAACATAATGGAATTTTGGTGGTATCTTATAAGCTTAAATAGGGGTGTTTTATCATCCTACGTGGATCTTAAATAGGGGGTTTTCTTGAAGTTCATGCACGCAGGTGACATCCCCCTTTAATGAAGAGTGAATCCCCCGGGCTCCCGAGTTAGCACAACATAAGCGACCCCTCCTTTTCTTTCTTCCCTTATGATGGGCACACCCAAGTGATGACCCCTCAGTCGAAGGGGCTAGAGGGGACGGCTGGACAATAGGTCCAACTGTTGGTGTAGGAGAGGGATTTATTGAGGTCCTTTAGGATAGTAGAGAGAAGAATCTTACTGCCTCTGCATCGGTCATCTGTGCGACAAACTTGTCGAGACTCCCGACAAAGCCATGGGCTACTAGCAAAGGAGTTCCCCAAGGGGTAGTCACACAGTGCTACGTCCGAGAGGAGTCAGGCTAGGGGTAGTCACAGGGGTAGGCCCCTAAGGTGTCACTTGAGTGCAATCAAAGTCCTCTAGAGAATAGAGATCTTGATGTCTCCTCCTACGAGGGTTTCCATACTCGTTGGACGTGCAACATGATCCAATGTCTAATTTGGGAGGATTGGACAAACATAGACACAAACATGAAAATAAAAAATAAAAAACAAGAGCGGGTAAGAAGCGGAAAGCATATGAGGGAAAGCATATGCATAAGAGAAGGAGAAGCATAAGAGAAGCATAAGAGAAGCAAAAGAGAAGGAAAGGGGAAAAGAAGAGAAAGAAAAGAAAAAAAGAGATTGAGAGAGGGAAAAAGAACCGAATATGCATAAGAGAAAAAAGAGAGAAAGCATATGCTTATGCTTATGCATAAGCATATGAGCATATGCTCATGCATAAGCATAAGCATAAGCATAAGCATAGGCATAGGCATAGGCATATGCTTATGAAAAGAAGAGAAAAAGAGAGGGAAAAAGAAGAGAAGGAAAGCAGAACAAGAAGGAGAAGGATACATATGCTCATGCATAAGCATAAGCATAAGAGAAGAAAAAACATATGCATAAGAGAAAAAGAGAGAAAGCATATGTTTGAAAGAGGGGAAAAGAGATTAAAAGAGGGGTAAAAGAGATTGAAAGAGGGGAAAAGAAGAGAAGGAAGAGGGAAAAAGAGATTGAAAGAGGGGAAAAGAGCATAAGCATAAGAGAAGGAAGAGGGGAAAAGAGATTGAAAGAAGGGAAAAAGAGATTAAAAGAAGGGAAAAGAGCATAAGCATAAGAGAAGGAAGAGGGGAAAAGAGATTGAAAGAGGGGAAAAAGAAGAGAAGGAAGAGGGGAAAAGAGATTGAAAGAGGGGAAAAAGAAGAGAGGAAAAGAGCATAAGCATAAGAGAAGGAGGAGGGAAAAAGAGCATAAGCATAAGAGAAAAGGAAAGAAAGCATATACTTATGCTTATGCATGAGCATATAAGCATAAGAGAAAAAGAGAGAAAGCATAATCTTGTGCTTATGCATGAGCATATGAGCATATGCTCATGCATAAGCATAAGCATAGGCAAATACATATGCTTATGAAAAGAGGAGAAAAAGAGAGGGAAAAAGAGAGTGGAAAATAAGAGAAGGAAGAGGGGAAAAGAGATTGAAAGAAGGGAAAAAGAAGAGGGGAAAAGAGCATAAGCATAAGAGAAGGAAAAACATATGCATAAGAGAAAAAGAGAGAAAGATTATGCTTATGCTTATGCATGAGCATATGAGGGAAAGAGGGGGGGAAAGAGGAAGGAAAAGAGGAAAAGAGGGGAAGAAGAGGGAATAAGAGAAGAGAGGGAAAAAGAGCATTCCTATGCCCATCACTGTAGCTAGCACTTAAGGCATTAGCTATAGGCCAATGCAAATAACGGAAATAACAAAAGGGAAAAAGAGGAAACACTTTCTTACCTAGAAAAGTCCCGAACCATGTTTCGTGGACTGACCCTACAAAAAAGAGAAAACATACCATTTTTTTAGATAACTAGTTAGAGGAAGGAGTTTGAAGAAGCAACTTTTCAAAGGGATTGGATGAGTTTGGAGAAGCCTACAAACAAGGAGAAAGAGAAGGAAGAGAAATACCAAAAAAGAAGAGGTGAATCTTCTTTTTTTTACCAAATCTCGTTTTTTATCCTTAACCTCTGAAAATGAAGCATGAAAATTAGCACATAGCCTTAGCAATACAAGGAGAAACATGATTCTAACACTCACAAAATGAAATCTCACAAAAAATGAACCTACATTGCTTAGAGAGACCCACCTTCTTGAAAAACTTCCTTTCACACAAGCAAAGAGGGAGAAGGGTGGAGAGGGAGCACAACTATTGGGAGAGGGGCTAGGTAGGGGTGACGAGTGTGGGGAATAGAGAGGAGGAAAGCGAGGTCGTCGAATATAAGGTGGGAGGAGAGATTTTTGCTTTTCTCGCAGTAGAGATGTGAAAGCCGACATCGCGCGGGGTTTTGGGTTTAAGTCCCTAGCGTCGCTATATAGCGATGTTGGTCAGTCGCTATATAGTGACATTTATATCCAAAAAGAGTCGCTATATAGCGATGGGATAGGGCAAAGCGTCGCTATATAGAGACGGTTCAGGGCACTTATTATTAACGTATGTGGTTGTGTCTTTACATGTATGATATAGGATTATGTTTTTATGACTCTCTTTTGCACGCATGTCTTATACTAACACATTCATGCATGCATGCAGGACTTGTTACCAGTGGGTACCATGCTTGTCCTATTTGTGGACTAGGTTTGAAATCGCTTGCACATTACTCCAAACATATGAGGAAAAATGTTTATGAAGGTCTTTCAATGGAGCATCTTGCGCATGGAGGTTAGCTTGATCCACCACCACCATATTTGAAGGCAAGTGACTGGATTCAGGCTTGGATGGCGAATCGAGAGGAACCTCCTCATGGTACCAAGAGGCTATTGATCTTTCATGAGGCTCATTATTGGGGTCAGTTACAAATCAATCATCTCTTGGATCCCATGTATATCTTCAAGAATGTGGGGGCTACTATTTGGGCACACTAGGTTGGTTCCAAAGACTCGAGAGGATTGCGAGAAGACTTGCGTGCTATGAATAGGATGTCTCATTTGTGGCCCCAAGTGCATGCTTCGGGAAAAGTTTTCCTCCCGAAAGCAACATGGATCCTCTTCACGAGAGAGAATGCAGCCGTCAAGGTGAACATTGCCTCTTTTCAAACACCCACAAGGTACATGCATTGCTTGAAAGGAGCATTTTTAAAGGACAATAAGCTTAGTGGGCTCAAGTCCCATGATTGGCACAAGGTCTTACAGGTATTCTAAGCTCTAGAATTAGTGTACCGATAATGTGTTAGTGTAATTATGATTATGTTATATTATTGACATGATTTCTTTGTTGCTCTAATAGTTCATCCTCCCAATTACAATAAAAGGGTGCTTACAAGAAGATGTTAGAAATGCTATATTCAAGATTAGTGGGGTATTCTGAGGTATGATTACTACCAAATCACATTGATTGCATTTTCTTCAATTTAAGCTGAATAATCTGTAGATTAATTATGAATATATCTTACATGGCCATGTGAAATAGATGGATATCTTGAAAAGAGATCTCCATATCAAGCATCAAGAAGGCTAGGCTGGAATCCATCGAAGCCATATGCTTGCTTGAGAAGCACTTTCCCTTGAGCATTATGACAACTCAAGAGCACTTGGTTGTGCACATAGTTGATGAGGTGGCCATTGCAAGTACCGTTCATAGTCGGTGGATGTTTTTTCTCGAGTGGTTTATGAAAACTTTGAAGGGATTTGTAAGACAAAGAGCAAGACCAGAAGTAAGCATGGTAGAGGGATGGATTGTGCAATAGTCATTAGCATATATCATGGAGTTTCTTGCATCCATGGATCATGATATGCTGCAAGCTTGGCATAACAAGGATGATGATCGCATCATTGGCGAGGTTCCCCAAGATTGAAAGAAAGATGAGCAAAGCACAAATAGAGAAATTCAATAAGTTTTATATCCTCAATAGCAAGGAGATGCACAAGTGGATTGAGAGATATGAAGTGGCCAAAGCAGAAAGAATAAATGCAAGGATAAGATTTAGAGTAATGTATGTTCAAGTGCAAATCCATTGTTACAGAACTCATGTCATGGCATTCCTCCCATCGATCAACCGATGGCAAGTGGAGAACTCCTGCATGGAAGCATATTGAAGACACATGGCCAAGCTTCAAGGAAGAACCTAGGAGCTTGAGACTTGGATTGGGTATGGATGGTATGAACCCATTTGGTCTCAAAAGCACCTCTTACAATGTATGGCTAGTGATATTGGTGAATTATAATCTTTCACCCTCTATGGCGATTAAGAAAGGACATGTTATGTTATCCCTTCTAATTCCAAGGAAACATAAAGCCAAAAATCCTGATGTTTATTTGGAGCCTTTGATTGACGAGCTAGAGATACTTTGGAGAGGTATCGAGGTGCATGATGTAAGCAGGCCTCCCTCATCATGAGACTTCAACTACAAAGTAGTCTTGATGTGGATGATGCATGACTTCCTAGGCTATGACGAGTGTTCAGGTAAGCATCACATTTTTAATTATGAGTAGGCAATCAATGTGGCACCCTAAACCCACCTTCAACTCTTAATTGCATCTATTGTTAAGGTCTCACTACATCGAGTTACCATGCATGTCCTGTTTGTGGTCCTTTGCTAGTTGTCTCATGGGCAGATACATTAAATAAGGTCATCTATGAGAATCACCATCGATTTCTCCAACCTGATCATCCTAGATATGTCTCCCCTTGGAATGAAGTTCCCCCATAGTCACTCAGTGCAGGAGATTGGATGAGAATTTGGGACAGATCCATCACTCCTCCACCACTTGGCATGAGCCGATAAGGGTTTGTAACTATTGTGTGCTATATTGGCTGGAAATAAAGATTTCCCGGTAACACCATGCATATCTTCATTTCTAGGACTATGTCTATTTTCTATCAATTATCTTACTAAGGTTGGAATACCATCGGATGCTGTTATAAGCTGGTCATCACCTCTTGCATGGAGTTGAGTTGTTGCTATGTGCTGTAATACAAACTATATGCAATATTTTCACTCTACGAATGATTGTCTCAAATATTTGTATGCTTTGTACTATCTCTTTATTTTTCTGACATTAGTCAGATTTAAGTCCGACCCTGGCATTCCCATTGCTAGGAGTGGATATGTGTAGGTGTTTTTCAGTCTTTTGGAGACACCACTAACACTATTGGTGATCCTCTATTGTGTTCAAGCTCTGACTATTGGTTGCTACTACATAGCAATTTTGCACAAGAGTGAAAATCGTATGATCTACAATGACTACAAGACAAATTGACCAATAGAAGCAATAGTCCCCAAGAAAATCAAAACAACAACAATGTATTGTCGCAAATACGACTTTAAGCAATGCACGACATGGCATACAAACCGGTTCAGTGAGGGACGTCATTTGAAGATTGCTTGAAGGCAGACCACTTTTGGAAATCCTTCATGACTTCTGTAAGCAACTTCCTCACAACAAGAACTAGCTCCATAGCGGCCACAACATTCCATACAAGTGAGCGCATTGTGACAAGTAAGGTGTCTAGGAAGCTCTGTCTTGGATTGAGCATTTAGTAGGAAGCGTATTGTAATCTGACTCCATTCTGACCATGAGAAAAGGACTATTTGGCAAGTCAAGTACAATACACGGTTTGACAAGCAACATTGATGTCAAAGCCTTCAGTCATCACTAGAGCAACTCAACAGTAGCTAGTGAGACCGCAATTCTCCATTCGTTTCTTACATGGTGAGTATCCTGGTCCATGTCGGCAGACAACTTTAAGGAGAAAACGTCACCTTGCCAAATTGGCTATGCCTATTTTACAAGAAACCATGCCAGGTTGGAAGCGGGCACACAAATAGAAGATCAAGAGAAAATTTTCAATGACCCTACAATTGGAAACTTTAAAAACACACCCACCCCCACCTAAAGTTGCTAGTGCATTTTGTGGGAAGGACAATCATGAGAAAGAGAGATGCTGGTATAATCCAAGTTATAGGGGGAGAGCTCCTCCTCATGTTCAAAATTCAAACAATTAAGCCCCACCTGTGGCAGGTAATCAGGTTGCAGTAGGCAGGCAAGGACAAGAAAGATTCAACAATGCAGCACCAAGAAGATGCAATCACCAAATTGGGAAAATCAACAAGGACAAAACCAAGATCAAGCATGCACAAACTGTGGCATGGAAGGCCACAGACAAGGAGCTCAATGTGATCTTTGGTGCAAACATAGAGGAGAAAGAGGAATACCTATAATCAATTATAATGTAAGAGGTAGCCAAGTATAGCACAAGAGCAGCCACCACCAGGTGTTCATATGGTGAACCTTGCTCCTATCAATGAGTATTACAATAAAAAAAATCAAAGAAATCATAGGAACATACAGGCAATAGCAGTCAAAAGATCCAGAGGTACAAAGCCAATGCCCAACTGTTGGCATAGAGTCAACAACACACTAGCCTTGCATGCAGATGCACCAAGAGAGATGACAAACCCTGTGAACTAGCCCAATCAAGCACAAGTTTAAAATAAAGCTCTATAGCAACAAGTACTTGAGAGTAATGCAACAACAGATGTAATATCATCATCACAGCTCCAAAACAAGGGTAAGGCTGAAATTGACCTCAGACAACTTACAACACAGTTCAATAGTCCTTTGACTGAAGCCATCCGACATCAAAATATAGATCATACGCTAAAGCAAAGTAGCATTCATCAATAACCTAACAAGGTTCCATCTACACACATAGCATGAAAAGCTTCTTCTAGCCCGAAATATATTCCCAAATAAAAAACTTTTTTCTTAGTCGGAACAAGCTCGAACTCATAGTAGAGCAAAAAAACAAAGGTGCCCAGGACATGCTGACGGAAATCAAAGAGGAGCAAGCCATTCCAATTGCAAAAAACATATTGAAGAATAGAAGTCAGATGTAGCAAAAGGACAAATATGAACATGAAGACCCTACACTCTTATTGAAAGAGCTTTTGGACTACAAAACTCAAATCACATTGGATCAACTTCTAAATCTTGTTCCAGCATTCAAGAGCCAATTATGTCAGAGTTTGCATTCTAAAGACATTTCTCAAACAAAAGACCATCCAAGAGTGAAGATGAAGATGAAACACTAGAAATTTACACATCCACCATTAAAGATGTGGATTACCAAGTCCCACTCATAGATGTGGATTATAAAAGAGAAAGGATACCAGAAGTATTGGTAGATGGAAGATCAGGAGTGAACATCCTCTCTGAGGAGCTATTTAAGAAATTGTGTTGCAATGAACTTGTACCAATCCCATTTTTGGTCAGAATGGCTGATCAAATAAGAATACAACCTCTAAGCATACTAAGAGGAGAGGAAATTAGCATAATGGGACTATCCTTTATAGTCACATTTGTGGTACTCAGAATGGAGGAAAGAGATTAAGCATATTCCATGTTATTGGGTAGGCCATGGCTGAGAGCTACCAAAGTGAAACAAGACTAGGGATCAGAAAGAATAACCATCGGGAAAGGCAAAAAGAAGTTTAAGATCAATCTCTCTTCAAAGAGAAGTTTCCCAAGACAAGTTCAGCCACTATAAGTAGAGGGCATCAACATGACAGCAGAATTTGAGGAAGATGAAGAGGAGATTTTCCTTGGGAGAAATACTACTGTTTTCCCCATAGATCTCTAAAGGGCCCCTTTTTTATTCCGATGTTTTTGTAATGCTCAATGGTCCATACTTCTCAATATCAAAATCATCGATTGATATACATGCTCAAATCAACAAATACAATAGCCCGACCTATAGTTGGCCACTATAAAATAGAACACTATTGGAAAGCAGTCGGAGGAAGATTCTACCAGCCACAAAATGACAAAGGAAAATCCTACAGACATAGATGATGCCCTATAAGAGAACTGTCTAAAATCAGTTGCACAGGCCATCCTAGAAGCTGAAACTCAATTTGAGAAATATATGCAAAAGAGTGCCAAAGTCCAACAGGATGACTTGGAAGAGATGAACCTTGGGGACCTTGCCAACCCTAAGACAGTTTTGGTAAGTATAGGTCCTCCTCCACCTTGGCAAAATGCATTAAAGGACTTATTAACAGAGTATAAAGACATATTTTCTTGGCATTATATTGATAGGAAGGGAGTAGACCCTAAGTTCTGTCAACACAAGATCAATTTAAAGCAAGATGTTGTCCCAGTGGTGCAAGGAAGATACAGAATGAATCCCAACTATGCATAGCAAGTCAAAGAAGAGATTGATAAGTTCTTGAGAGTTGGTTTTATATATCCTCTCACCCATGTTACATGGCTTTCACCCATTTTCATTGTGCCCTAAAAGAATGGAAAACTCACAATATGATTGGACTATAGAAAGTTGAATGTTGCCACCATTGCTGACCTTTTCCCTCTACCATTTCGTGACTCTTTGTTAGATTCTATAGCAGGTCATGAAATCTATAGTTTTCTTGATGGTTTCAATGACTACACCCAAATAAAAATGGCACCTGAAGATAAGGACAAAACAACATTTGTCACTGAGTTGGGAGTATTTGCTTCTAATGTCATGACCTTTGGTCTTAAGAATTCTCCACCAACCTTTCAAAAGTAAATCTAGGAGGTATTTTCTGAGTATCTTACATCTTTTATGAAAGTCTTCCTTGATGATTTTCTAGTATTTGAGAAAAGAATGGAACATTTGCAACACTTGGGAGGTTTATGTTATGCAAAGTGTAGAGTGGTTGGTCAACCCAGCCAAATGTGCATTTGTTGTGAGTAGAGGAATTCTCCTAGGGCATATTATCCCACAGGAGTGAATGGAGATAGATTCCAACAAAGTGTCTACCATACAACATGCCATGTTAGAGCTACATATAGCTCGCCCTAACTTGAACTAGGTCTAACCTATATATGTGTAACTAGTGATCAATATGAATCAATATTTGGGAGTCTATTTGGTGTGTCTATCATCTCTTCTTCTTCTCTCTCAACATGGTATTAGAGCTACAAAGGTCTTGCTATTGTATGCTCACTATAATAAAGAAAGACAATAATTATTACTTGTTGATTTCATTATATTGCGCTTTTAGTATCTCATTGCTTATTTTCTCTTCTCAATTTTGACATGTCTAACTTGATGTGGTTCTTTGGAGGCCTTCTCGTGCAAATTTGAGAAAGTTATCGATGGCAAATGGATCATAGATCTTTTTGCAGAATGTAGCTCTCATCATGCTCTTTGTTCTGAGCACTTAAAGAGCAATGGAGATCTGACTCTGCCAATTGGCATTCTCGTGATAACGTAGCTCGTCGGTATATTTTATCTGCTCTACATGATTCTCTTATGCTAGATGTATTTGTCCTTCCTTCTTCTCATGCAATATGGGAATATCTCGTTGCTACTTTTGAGAAGAAACCTGTCACATAGATTCTTTATTTTTGTAATCTTTTGAGCACTCCGTACAAAGTTGGAGCTCGTATGACAACTCATATTGAGTCATTCAAGAATATCGTCAATCCACTTGCTGCTGTTGGTGCACCTATTCCACGAAATCAATTGGTGACCTATCTTCTCGACATAGTCCAGGATATATGTTGGAGGTGCAAATCTCTCATGGACAAAGGGGATAAGAAGAAGGAGAAAGGGTTGAATTATCCCACATACAAAGGTGTGTGGAAGATGAAGGGACATAAATAGTCCAAGTTGCCCCTCCTATCTTCAATTCCCCCAAGCTTGCCTTTTGTGGAGGTTGGAGGGCTGGCTAGGCAAGGGTGCCTTATGGCAGGGGTGGGGACCTACCATACACACATGCCAGAGCCTCCGTAGTGGCCATGAAGGTTGTGCACTTCCGTGAGGTGCTAGCGGTCTTGGCAGGGGGCACGCTAGGCACATGCTCTTGGATTCTAACATGGTATCCGGGTCTGATCCCCGGCCACCTCTCTCCATGATCGATTGGAGGGGGGTGTTGGAGGTGCAAATCTCTCATGGACAAAGGGGATAAGAAGAAGGAGAAAGGGTTGAATTATCCCACATACAAAGGTGTGTGGAAGATGAAGGGACATAAATAGTCCAAGTTGCCCCTCCTATCTTCAATTCCCCCAAGCTTGCCTTTTGTGGAGGTTGGAGGGCTGGCTAGGCAAGGGTGCCTTATGGCAGGGGTGGGGACCTACCATACACACATGCAAGAGCCTCCGTAGTGGCCATGAAGGTTGTGCACTTCTGTGAGGTGCTGGCGGTCTTGGCGGGGGGCACGCTAGGCACATGCTCTTGGATTCTAACAATATATTATATGATAATATTGCTACCATCCTTTCGAACAAAAATGAGATTGATTTTGATCAAACATGTATTTCTTTGATTGAGTATGCCCAACGATGTGAGCATCGTAAAGACCCTCATGAATCTATCATGATAACAACGGATGATGTAGATTTAGAGATAGCTTGTGTTGCTTGCAAGTGTCCTTTCTCGAAATATGGACATGGTGGTCATCCGTACAGAGGAGGTATTTCTCTCGGGGGGGGCACTCATCATATGTAACCCTATCACGTGAGTTCAACAGAAGGATATTTTTTATTTCTAAAATTTACAGAAATAAATATACATAAGGGACTATTTAAAATAGTTTTGGAAAAAATTTACAGATTTGTATAGAAAAGGGGTACATTTTATTAATGAAAAAATTTACAGATAAGGGATTTTAAATATAGGCCTTGAACGCACGTGATATAGAGGTTTTATACATAGTGACCCCCCTGAGGTATTTCTTCTCGTCTCAAATATCCTGAGAAATATTGTTCTTATTATGATAAGCATGGTCATCTTTTCTTTGATTGTTGGGCTTGGCAATATAATGAGGAACATGATGTTACCACTAAGCAACCCCACTTATCCAAAAATTCTCCTTGTGAATATTGTGGTTGAAATCATCAATCCTTTTGGTGTTACAAGAGGCATTATGATCGCGAACATACTCAAGCATATGCTGCTCAACAACAAGATGCCCATACACAGCAAGAGGCAAATCATATCTGTTCTGATGTATCTCTACTTTGTGTTCGAGATGGTTCCACTTATATTGTTGATTATGGTGCTACTGGCAATATGACATCAATCTCAATGGTTAAATAATTATCATGCTCTTCCTCACAAGAAATTGATTTATCTTGCTGATGACACTACTTGTCAAGTCATGGGTGTTGGTGATTTATATCTTGGCACTCTTTCTTCAACAAGAGTCTTGCAAGGCATTCTCCATGTTCTAGATTTTTAGAGAAATCTTCTTTCTATTGCATGACTTGTTGATCTTGGTCTCTTTATTGGCTTTGACCACACATAGTGTCAAGTTGCAAAAGATGGACATACCATAGCAATTGCTCCTCGGCATGGTAACCTCTTTCAACTTTCCTTAAATGATGATATTGCTAATGTGGTGAGAGCCCTTAGTGATCTGGACTACAAGCTATGGCATCATCATTTTGTTCATTTGGATTTTGCCAAGCTACTTGCTATCAATCATCATGATCTTGTTGATGGTATGAATCTCCTAGCTCATCCTCACATGGATCTTTGTGAATATTGTGCTCTTAGCAAGCATCATCGAAAACCCTTTCATACATCTACTTCAACTCATTCATATGCTTTATTGGATCTTGTTCACACTGATATATGTGGACCTTTTCCTCCATCTAAGTCTTTCTATAGGTATTTCATCACTTTCATTGACGATTGGTCAAGATATACAACTGCATTCCTCTTGTGACATAAGTTAGAGGCCTTATCAGTATTCAAGCAATATAAAACTGTTGTGGAACTTCATACTAGTTTGCGTATCAAGACTCTTCATAGAGACAATGGTGGAGAATATATTTCTAATCTTGTTGATGATTATTGTATTGAGTGTGCTATTCATCATGAATATACTATTCCATACTTTCCTCAACAAAATGGTCATGCAGAGCATAAAAATCGCACTTCTATTGATGCTATCCGATGTATGCTCCTTCATTTTGGATTATCTTGGAGTTTTTGGGGAGAAGAAATTTTGACAGCCATCTTTGTGCAAAATCATCTTCCTACAACTGCACCTTATGGTGGTAAGATACCAATCATAGCTTGGACATGGGAGACTCCTTCTGTATCACATTTTCAAACTTTTGGTTGCATTGCTTATATTCATGTACCAAAAGAGACATGAAAAAAGCTAGATCTTACTGGCTTGAAGGTCATATTCATTGGATAATCTCCTAATTTTAAAGGTTATAAATTCTATGATTCCTCTTCTAAGAAGGTGATAATCAGTTTTGATGCCATATTCAATGAGCAGTTAATGGGAGGGACATGGTCTACCAAGGATGCAAAGGACACTGAGTCCTTACTTACTACCTTTTCTTTTCTATTTAATAATGATTCTACTTTTGATGTCATTACTACTCCTTCATCTAATGGCATCACTGCTACTCCATCTAGAGAGTAATGTGTTGACAATCTTGATTTGCATCCTGCACATACACAAACCTTTGATGATAGTGTTGGTATTTATGTTGATCTGCCTATTGAATTTAAACCTCAGGTGGGTCACTATGTATAAACCCTCTATATCACGTGCGTTCAAGGCCTATATTTAAAATCCCTTATCTGTAAATTTTTTCACTAATAAAATGTACCCCTTTTCTATACAAATCTGTAAATTTTTTCCAAAACTAATTTAAATAGTCCCTTATGTATATTTATTTCTGTAAATTTTAGAAATAAAACATATCCTTCTGTTGAACTCACGTGATAGGGTTACATATGATGAGTGACCCCCCCGAGATTTAAACATGGTTCTACTCATGATTGTGTTGATGAATTTGTAATCATTGATCATGAAATGGTTGCTCATGAAGACCCTACTACTTATATAGAAGCTCTCTCTTTTGTGCAAAAGAGTCAATGGCAAGTGGCCATGGAAGCTGCATATGATTCTTTAATCTCTAAAGGTACATGGGTTCTTACTGAACTACCAGTTTGCCGTACTCCCATCAAATGTTAGTGGGTTTATAAAACCAAAACCAAAGCTTATGGTTCTTTTGACAAGTTCAAATCTCATCTGGTTGCAAAAGGATACTCACAAATTGCAAGAGTTGATTATCATGATAGATTTTCACCCATTGTTCATAGCACAAGCATTTGGGTACTCTTAGATTTTGCTACTCAATTTGATTTGGAGATTCATCAAATGGATGTGAAAAATGTTGTTCTTAATGGAGATCTTAAAGAGGAGATTGATATGGAGCAGCCAGAAGGGTTCATACTTCCTAATCAGGACCATCTTGTTTGTCGCCTTCATCATGCTCTTTATGGTTTAAAACAAGATTCCCATTATTGGTACATGAAAATTGATTTGTTTCTCACATCTCAACGTTTTAACTCTTGTTTCTATGAACCCCAATTTATATGTCAAACATGATGGTGTTGTTTTTGTCATCCTTGCTCTTTATGTGGATGACACCATACTTGTTTCCAACAATCTCAATTTCCTACAACATGTCAAGAAAATCTTGTCCTTAACATTTGATATGGTTGATCTTGGTGACATTCATTCATGTCTTGGTATTCAAATTCAACAATTTTGTCACAAGGGAATTCTGCTACTTTGACAAACAAAATTCATTCAAGATGCAGTTCAAAAGTTTGGCTTGATGAATGCTCACTTTGTGACCACTCCTTGTCTTGTGAGCTCTATCAAAAATACTCGATCACTCATGATGTTGTGGTTTCACATCAAATCTATGCCAATCTTCGAAAAAGAACGGTTGTTATATAGCGATGCTAATAAACGTCACTATATAGCGACACTAATAAACGTCGCTATATAGCAACACTGGTAAATGTCACTATATAGTGACGATTAATAAAAACTTAAAAAAAAGCATTGGTGAAGATAAAGAGGGCCATAGCAAGCCCTATTTAGTCCCAATAATGTTTTTTTTAGTAATTACAAAAAAAAGTTTTTTTATTACCAAAATTTCCTTGTAAAAAGGGTGATACAAAATCGCTCAAATGAACCGACCGAGCAACAGAAGCATATACATGTCGAAGATATACAACATTGCTTGTTACAAAATTACCCTTTCAAAAAGGGTGATACAAAATTGCTCAAGCGAGCCGATATACAAAAGGATATACATGGTGAAGTATATGCAAACTACTACCACTACTACTACTACTACTCATTCTAATCGTCATCGTCCTCCTCATCCTCATCTTGCTAGCCTAATCCTTGGCCCTCGTGAGCTGCACCCGATCCCTAGCCCTCGTGAGCTATGCCTGATCCCTAGCACTCGTTATCGCTCGTCTTCGGTGATGGGATGCTCGAGCTTTGACTCTAAGAGTGAAACCATATTAATTGAAAATTAGATTAGAACTTAAAGAATAAAACAATTTAAAAAGTGAGATTACAAGTATGAGTAGAATTATACCGTGCGAGCGTGCGAGCAGGCACCGTAGCCCAATCGGCCATCACTCCCATTGCCTTCTGCTCAATAAACCATGACTTTGTTCATACACGAAACACGTGTCACGTCTCTGCATCTGTAGGAAGGTGACCCATCGCAGCTTGCTGTGGACCCAATTTACGAGAGTTAGATAAAGTGCATGTAATATGTAGTAAAACAAATAGAACAATACATTAAATGAGAAGAAGTAGACTTACCACGATTTCCTCGAATGCCAACCATCCGCCTGCACCAGTGCGAAGTACCTATGGCATCCCCAGCCATCTCCTTGCAGCCCTCCTCTGACCCTCAAACATTTCGGGATGGTCCCTATTCTGCTTCTTGAAAAACTTCCAATTAGCTTTGTCTGCCCAGCTGGGTTTAGCCCTCCCCTTTGCGATGGAAGTAGGCAAGGTTGATCTACGATGCTTCAAAACCAAACCCATGCACTCTCGCATGTAATTCTCATTGAACTCCCAATTTGGGGGGTTAGGGTATTTTTCTTTTAATTCATCGATGACCGCCTGCTTCTTTTGGTCATCTTGATACTGCTAATCAGTAGCAATGCCGCTCCTCTTGAAGTGATGCCTCATCAACTGCCTCATGGTGGCCATCACTGCTTTGCCCTTTTTATCTTCTACTATCTCTCTAGCAGCCGTGATTTGATAGGATAGGTCATCGACTGGGTAAGGAGGACTCATGGTAGTGGTAGAGTCAGAGCGAGTGGTGTTTGTGTGCGTGCTTCTAGAGCGAGGAGTAGCAGTGGGAGTAGGAGAGGGCAAGGGACCTGACTGGTACTGGGTCTCGGGACCAAGTGGAGACTTGTAGGGATGTGAGTGTGCTGACTCATCTACATCTCCCGAGTCAACACAACATAAGCGACCCCTCCTACTCTTTCTTCCCTTATGATGGGCATGCCCAGTTGATGATCCCTCAGTCGAAGGGGCATGAGGGGACCGCTGGGTAGTAGGTTCAGCCATCGATGTAGGAGAGGGAATTGTTGAGGTCCTCTGGGATAGCAGAGAGAAGAATCTCGCTACCTCTTCATTAGTCATTTGTGCCACAAACTCATCGGGACTCCCGACAAAGCCATGGGCTACTAGCAAAGGAGTTCGCCGAGGGGTAGTCATAGTGGTACGTCCGAGAGGAGTCAGGCTAGGGGTATTCATAGGGGTAGGCCCCTGAGGTGTCACTTGAGGGGACTCAAAGTCCTCTGGAGAATAGAGATCATGATGTCTCCTCCTACGAGGGTTTCCATACGTGTCGGACATGCGACATGATCCCATTCTAATGTAGACACAAACACAAAAAAAAAAACAAAAAACAAGAGAATACATTGAGAAAGCATATGAGAATTGACAAAGCATAAGAGAATACATTGAGAAAGCATATGCTTATGCATAAGCATATGAGCATATGCTCATGCATAAGCATAGGCATAGGCATATGCTTATGAAAAGAAGAGAAAAAGCAGAAGAGAAAGGAGAAGGAGAAGGACATGCATAGGTATAGGCATAGGCATAGGCATATGCTTATGAAAAGAAGAGAAAAAGAGAGGAAAAAAGAAGAGAAAGAAAGGAGAAGGATATGCATAGGCATATGCTTATGAAAAGAAGAGAAAAAGTGAGGAAAAAAGAAAAGGAAAGGAGAGGGAGAAGGAGAAGGAGAGAGAAAAAGAGGAGAAGGAGACATATGCTCATGCATAAGCATAAGCATAAGAGAAGGAAGAGGGAAAAAGAGCATTAGCATAAGAGAAAAGGAAGGAAAGGATATGCTTATTCTTATGCATGAGCATATGAGCATAAAAGAAAAAAATAGAAAGCTTAAGCATAGGCAAATACATAAGCTTATGAGGAAAAATATTTATGAAGGTCATGCTTGATACCTTCCCTAGACCATCTCACGCGTGGAGGTCAGCTTGATCCACCACCATCATATTTGAAGGCAAGTGACTGTTCAGGCTTGGAGGGCGAATGGAGAGGAAACTCCTCCTGGTATGAAGAGGCTATTGATCTTTCACGAGCTTCTTTATTAGGGTCAGTTACAAATCAATCATCTCTTGGATCCCATGCATATCTTCAAGAACGTGGGGGCTACTATTTGGGCACACTTGGTTGGTTCCAAAGACTCGAGAGGAGTGCGAGAAGACTTACATGCTATGAATAGGATGTCTCGTTTGTGGCCCCAAGTGCATGCTTCGGGAAAAGTTATCCTCGAAAGCAACATGGATCCTCTCTACGAGAGAGGAGGTAGCGGTCAAGGCAGACATTGCCTCTTTTCAAACATCCACAGGGTACATGCGTTGCTTGAAAGGAGCATTTTCAAAGGAAAATAAGCTTAGTGGACTCGAGTCCCATGGTTGGCACAAGGTCTTATAGGTATTCTAAGATGTAGGATTAGTGTACCGATAATCGTGATGTGTTAGCATAATTATGATTATGTTATATTGTTGACATGACTTCTTTGTTGCTTTGATAGTTCATCCTCCCAATTACAATAAAAGGGTGCTTACAAGAAGATGTTAGAAATGCTATATTCAAGATCAGTGGTATTGTGAGGTATACTTACTATCAAATCGCATTGATTGCATTTTTTTCAATTTAAGCTGAATAATCTATAGACTGATTATGAATATATCTTACATGGCCATGTGAAATAGGTGGATATCTCAAAAAGAGATCTCCATATTGAGCATCGAGAAGGCTAGGGTGGAATCCATCGAAGCCGTATGCTTGCTTGAGAAGCACTTTCCCTCGCGCATTATGACAACTCTAGTGCACTTGCTTGTGCACATAGTTGATGAGGTGGCCATTGCAGGTACCATTCATAGTTTGTGGATGTTTTTTCTCGAGCGGTTTATGAAAACTCTGAAGGGATTTGTAAGACAAAGAGCAAGACCAGAAGCAAGCATGGCAGAGGGATGGCTTGTGCAAGAGTCATTAGTATATATCACAGAGTTTCTTGCATCCACGGATCCCAATATGCCACAAGCTTGCATGGCATAACAAGGATGATGATCGCATCGTTGGCGAGGTTCCCCAAGGAAAAGGGATTGAAAGAAAGATGAGCAAAGAGCAAATGGAGAAATTCAATAAGTTTTGTATCCTCAATAGCAAGGAGATGCAGAAGTGGATTGAGAGATATGAAGCAGCCAAAGCAGAAAGAATAAATGCAAGGACAAGATTCAGAGTAATGTATAGGCGATTGCAACCATATACATGGGATCTGGCTCTTCTCCCCACTCACATGTCACTTGATTGGCTGCAACTGGCTCCACGTAAAGCCGAACATGATGAAGAGACAATAAATGTGTGCGAGTGAGAGTTATCATCTGGATGTATGATGCATGTAAGTTTCTTACCTCTTGATGTAATTAAGTAATTATTTGTGGCCATATACGCTGTAAAATAGATGCATCTTCATTGTTTTAATGATTCTCTTTTATAGTACAAAAAGTACAGTGCATTATGGTCATATGGACAACATTTTCATGTGAAATGCATCGATTCAAAGAGAGTCACATATGATTGTGGAGTCATGGCTAACTTCACACAAGATAGCAAGCAAGTGCTTTGGATACCAATCTTCTCTTCTCATAGTTGGATTATTGTGGAACCATAAGCAAAATCTATGAAGTTGATTTCAGATGATTTAGTATTTTCATTCTTGATGTAAAATGGTTTAGAACTATGTACAACAGTCCCCATGCGATAGTGAGAAAAGACAATAGCGGTTTCTTTGCAATAGACTCCACCAAACTTTGGACCGATGAAAGTGATACTTTTGTTCTTCCCGAGCACTGTGAGCAGGTGCATACTAATGATTTAATTAATCGAAGCTTTTGTTTTTAAATATCCATTGATACATGTACTTAAGCATAATTTCATAAATATAATTGATGGCATTTAGCATGCATCTTCAATATAGGTGGTTTTTCATTCGGATCATTCTGATCTAAGATGGTGGTACGTGAGCCAAGTTGTAGCATGAAGTAAGAAAATTTTTGAAGATAGAGATGTGGATATGGAGATGCCACTATGAATGCCAAATCCAATTGATCCAAATGAATCTAGCAAAGAAGATGATCACAATATGAGCCAAGAGGAATATGTGCATAATGACATCGTACAAGAGAAAGATGGAGATCACGATATTGAGGAAGAAGATGATGATCATCAAGAATCACCACACTTTATTGAAAAAGATGATCAAGTACTCTTAGGTGAACGTACGATGCTAGAGTACAATGATGATATAGGAGATCAACTCGATATAGAGTTAGAGATAGACTTGTTTGGCATGTTAGACTTGGCTTAGGATGAAACCATTGATGTAAATTCTCTTCATTGATTTTTTTCCTCTCAAACTTAGACATGAATATATGAGCTTCAAAGGCTTAATGTACATGGTCTTGTACTTTTATTCTCTCAAAAGATCAAACATGTATGAAAATATAAAAAAATTTATCATTGGAAAAAACTATCTTTTAAGGTCGGTATGGGAAAAAAACTCATTGTAAAACATCGCTATAGAAAATCGTATCAGTGTCGCTATATAACAACCATTACCAATTTGATAAAAGTCGCTATATAGTGACTTAAGTAAACGTCGCTATATAGCAATGTTTCACTAAAGTCGCTGTATAGCGACCCTTAACCAACCCCACTTTTGATACTGACGATTAGTGCCCCACGCATGCTAAACGTCGGTACTTAAGCATCGTAATAGGATTCGTGTGTAGTAGTGAGGTATTTCAAAGAGGTGTACTAGATGATTCACATATGATTTCAACCCTATCCACTTTTGGTAAACATCCTTTTGATTTGCGAGACGTGAGTATGGATAGACCAAAAAGAAAATACAAGAACCTGAACCTCTTTTGTGATTGAGCTGATCCGACCATTCCTTCAATATGTATCCAAAGGCAATGAATCACATGCATGTTAGTAAGCCTACTTTGGGCTGCATAGAAGTTCCTTTGGGTCAAGTAAGCTACTACAGTTCTGAACTGTAGTAGCTTACTTGACCCTGGATTCATTAACATAACCATGCTATACCATTTGACAAAAAGATCATCAAAAGACTCTGGTTATTTCACCATGTTCAAGGTGTTCTGACTCTATGCACAATTGCTTCATGGGCTTAAGCTTTAAATTACCTCTTTTATCTTGTAAATGTCTAAGCGATCAATGAGAGAAAAAATTAATAAATATTTCCTTTATAGTGAGAGTATCCATCCTAGATGTCTCTGTCAAAAAATATCTTACCACTTTATTACTTATCTGCTATCGTTCTT
Organism: Dipteris shenzhenensis; assembly: GCF_047967505.1. Lineage (NCBI taxonomy): Eukaryota > Viridiplantae > Streptophyta > Polypodiopsida > Gleicheniales > Dipteridaceae > Dipteris > Dipteris shenzhenensis. The sequence continues at coordinate 24,962,935 of NC_141607.1, forward strand.
GATCGTTAAGTTGCCCATTCGGCTATTGCATGATTGAATCCTTGAATCTGGCTGTCTTGCATTGCTCTCTTTTCCTCCTATCCTCATACTTCCTTATGTGGTGATTTTCTTGAATCTTGCATATGACAAACAATCTAAGGATGATGGGACCAAACATCTATAGAAGTTCTCTTGACCATGCTTTATGGGTTGGGTATGCATCCTCAAGAGGTGCTAGCTCTAGCATTCACAGTGAATTGCCTCTTTACAACAAGTACTTTTTGCTTTGTTCTTGATTGTCTCGGTCCTCATTCCTAGAATACAAAAATATCAACAAAAGTTCCAATCAACTCAAGATGAGAGGCCCCAAATTACCATTGTCTTATAGTAATCCATTTGCTTATAGTTGCTATGATCCTTAGCAGAAGCAACAAGCTCTAGTGTTCAAAGTGGTCTAAAATCTTTGTACTTTCTGCTTTGTTCTTGATTGTATCAATCCTCATTCCTTGAATACAATAATCTCAAAAAAAGTGCTGATCAACTCAAGGGGAAGGCCTTAGACTACCAATGTCTTATAGCAAGCCATTTGTCTTATAATAGGCCACCAGGATCATCAAAAGAAGTGATAGAGAGGAGGCTCAAAGCTTGCAAAATTACAATACGTTGTAAAGTGGAACTACCACAATAGACCACGAAAATGTATGTAAGCCCCCAACATCAAGTGTGCTCCATGAATATTCCTGCTTCATGCAACATGGAGTCGTCACTGTGGATGCATGTATGAGCCTTGGCTACTTGTCTCTGTCATAAGGAAAACACAAACCATGCTAGAGCAAGAAACAGAGAGGTCATGGAAGAGAGAGAAATTGTGAGAGAGACTAATAGAGTTGGCAAAGATAGTTACTACTACAGAAATAGCTCAAGGGATTGAAAGCATGTTCTTCAAATTTGTTATTATTTATAAGGTTTAGTGGTTTTCAACTATTACAAATTCAAAATAGTAATGTCTCAGACCTCACTCTTTGCTGCGACTATACCATGCTTCCACCCTACAGTGGACTCTCTCTCTCTCTCTCTCTCTTTCTTGGGGGGGAGGGGTCACTGAAAAATATGTAAGATAGCATGTGCAATCGAGGGAAGGGATTTTATATTTTTATGGAGTTACAAAACATTTACATACATAAGGCATTTTTTAATTCAGAAATTGAAAATTTTCATACATAAGGGATACTTTAATCATCTCATAATTTATAGAAGTGGTGTACATATATTATAAAAATCCATAGGTAGGGGTTTTTTTAATACCCCTTCATTGCACATGCTATATGGCATTCTTACATAGTGGCCCCCGGTCTCTCTCTCTATATATATATGTATATATATGTATATATATATGTATGTATATATATATATATATATATATATATATATATATGTATGTATATGTATATATATATATAATGATCTCACTCTCTAACGCTCTCCTTGTCTCTTGTACCCTCTTACTCTCTATGACTCATAGGCTCTCCCCCTTTCTCTCTTTCACTCCCCACATGCAAACAATCTCTCTCTCTCTCTCTCTCTCTATCTATATATATATATATATATATATTTTATCTATCCATCCATCTATCTATCTGTCTGTCTAATGTATATCTATCTATCTACACACACACACAAGCGCATGCATCTGTGTGCGCGGGTGCAGGCATCGCACATATACTATGTAGTTTGTTTTTAAACAGATTAATTAAATAGACCAGCAATTTTAGATTTTCTATTTCAAATTTGAAATTTGAAATCTTAAGATTGGTTTTGAAACCAACCTTGGGTTGGGGATGAAGTCCAAGGCTTTTTCATTTGTCCTCCCACAAAGATCAATTTTGAAGGCGGTGTAGGATGGGGGGTGAAAGGCAAAGTCTTGGACCTCATCCCTAGACCAAGGTCGGTTTCAAAACTGATCTTGGATGGGGATGAAATTCTTACGCTTTACCTTCCACCCAATATCGGTTTTAAAATTGATCTTGTATGAAAGACCATATTATGCTTTAGCTTTCATGCCAAGGTTGGCTTTAAAGCCAATCTAGGATGCATAAAGGGGCTATACAACTGCAATCTTAAAATATTTAAAGGAATATGCATATTCTTGTCCTACCTTCCTAATTATTCATCAAAAGTAATCTTTGAATAGGAAAATTCAATTCTTTAAATACTTTTTTTCCCCTTGCAATTATGTGTGTATCCATCGAAAGTAGTCTTTGCATATAAAAATTCAATTCTTTAAAACACTATATTAGAGAATTTGGGAAAATCCCAATTCCCACGAAATAAAATATAGTCACTTCAAAAGTAAAATTTGATGTTTTTTATTGAAACATTAGCTCCATTGAGGACCATGCACAATACTTTCCCAATTCCTAGAAACCCAAGCAAAAATCTTCCGTATGTTGCTATGGCAAAAGGCCTTAATAGATGTGAACATGGCTCCACGGCCAAAACATTTGTTGATTTGCTAGTGAAGGAAAGATGTTTGTTGTTTCATATGCATCAAAACCACAAACAAAAGCCAATTTATAGATGTTGTGTTAGGAAGATTCATTGGAGTAAATTAAATTGCAGTATTGATATATGCAATAGGATTGTTATAGATCTTTAACATCCATCATATAAATGTGGTCTTCAAAAACAAAATTAAACTTGCAACAACTGTTAATTTTTATTTGGTATATTAGATGTATCAAATTAATGTCAAATGCATATGTTTCTATGTTGATAAATTGCGGTATTGACATATGCGCAATAGGATTATGGTAGAGCTTTGACATCCATCATATAAATGTGGTGTTCAAAAACACTGTTCCATCACAATAGAGTTCATGAAACTCTCCATCACAATAGAGCTCATGAAACTCAGAGACATGGTCTTGATAAAAACCTTTTTTTAAATTGCTTTCTTGTACTAAATATAATCAAAACCATTGACACATAGCCAATTTTGCACGACATTATTTAACATAATCATTAACAATTCCATACTAGTATTCATACTCACAAAGTAGCTCATCTCCGAAGGAGATATCCTTTATGGTTTGCACAGTAATGTAGCCATGGGCACTCAAATTTCCATATGACTTTTGAGCCCAAGGTGGTAGTTTAGGGATGTATACAAATATAACATTTGCTCTTTCTTTATAATACATTGAGCTATTTATATATCCAGCAATGTTTCCATACAATACATCTCCCACAATACATTTCACATCTCTCAATGGCTCAATGAATGGATCTTCAAACATTCCATAAGTCTTCATCCTTGGGAAAAACTTGAGGAGAGATCTCCAAGTATCATAATCATACTTTGGACCATTATATACCATCAAATCTTGTTTTTTCTTGATGCTCGTATGTACAAAAAGACCATATCCTGCCCCAGGTATTGTTGATTTCTCTACTTCATAATGGATCATGCCATTCATTTCGAACACGTGCTCAATGGGTATGGGCAATTTATGTTTCCATAAGCCATTGGATGCAAGATCAAAATTTGTAATAAGATAGCTCTTCAACTTTTCAGGACAATCTGCAACACCTATCATATGTTTAAAATCAAAGAATCATTCTTTTAGTGGAGGAATACAACCTCACATCACAAAGCACATAGCATTTTAAATTCTTTCACAAAACAAATTGAAACATAATGTTTTGCTAATCGAATCTAACCAAATAGTGTCCAAATATAAATCAGAATGTAGGTACAAATGTTTTAGTTGAGCATTTGTGTCTACAACTCTAATTAACAAGATCACTCACATTCCCTTAGGGTTGCCTATGCAATAAAATCTAATCAAGTTGGCTAAGAATGCCCTTGTAGCATCGGCAGTGATTCCCCTTTCCTTGCATCCAAGAACCATAGCAAAGCGTTTTGCCTCACTATCTTTCAATGGCCCCATTTTGGCAATTTTTCCTAGCATGCATTCTTCCTCTTCATTCAATGTAACATGTTGAGCATGCACCATACTTCTTGTAGTAGGACAAGTCCCTCTCACTCTAGTTTTGGTTATAGGTGAAGTAATACCTTTCTCTGTGTCTTTTTTTAAACTACAAGTAGACATATGAGATTCGACATTCATCCTTTTGAGAACTTCTTTGTTTTTTTCTTTGAATTCAAGAATCACTGGTTGAAAATAATAGAACATATCATGCCCTTCGACAATCGGACACTACAAGGCATAGGCTATTTTCTGACGGAAATACCGACGCTTTTTACATTAAAATTTTTTTTTTCACGGGCGCAAAGGTCGCTATAAAAGTCGTTAAAATCGTCGGAAAAGGAGCGTCACTATAAACCGTCGCTATATAGCGACGCTGTTAATCGTCGCTATATAGCGACGATGTAAACGTCGCTATATAGCGACACTGGTAAACGTCGCTATATAGCGACGATTAACAGAAGGTAAAAAAAATGGTTAGTGGGGCTAAACAGGGCTTCCTTTTGGCCCTGTTTAGCCCCACTAACCCTTTTTTTTTTTTGTAATTACAAAAGAAAGTTTTTTATAACAAAATTTCCCTTGCTTGCAGGGTGATACAAAATTGTTCTTGTGAACGATGAGGAAGAAATGCATATACATATACAATTGTGTTTGAAACAAAATTACCCTGTGAAAGGGCGATACAAAATGGCTCTAACGAGCGGATATGAAAAATGCTACTACCACTACTAATCTGAATCCGAATCCGAATCGTCTTGTTGGGCTGTTCCCTGGTCCTCGGCACCTGCATCTTCTCCCTCATCCCTGACACCTGCGTCTTCTCCTTCGTCATCGGCACCTGTGTCCGATCCTTGCCCCTGTTGATCGCTCGTCTCTGATGATGGGACGCTTGAGCTTTGACCCTGAGAGTGAACCATATAAATCGAAAATTAGATTGGAACTTAAATTAAAAAGTGAGATTACAAGCAGGAGTAAACTTATACCGTGCGAGCAGCCACCTCAGCCCAATCGACTGTCGCTCCCATTGCCTCTTGCTCAATGAACCACGGCTTGGTTCCTATCCGAAATGCGCGCCGCGTCTCTGCATCCGTAGGAAGACGACCCATCGCAGCTTGCTGTGGATCCAATTTACGAGAGTTAGAGTTAGCTAAAGTGCATGTAATATGTAAGTAAAACAAATAGAACAATACATTAAATGGAAAGAAGTAAACTTACCACGGTTGCCTCGAACGCATACCGTCCACCTGCACCAAAGTGCGAAGTACCTACGATATCCAGCCGTCTCTTCGCAGCCCTCCTCTGACCCTCGAACATTTCAGGATGGTCCCTATGTTGCTTCTTGAAGTACTTCCAATCAGCTTTGTCTGCCCAGCTGGGTTTAGACAACCCCTTTGTAATGGAAGTACGCATGGTTGATCTGCGATGCTTTAGGACCAAACCCATGCGCTCGAGCATATAACTATTATTAAACTCCACATTTGGCGGATTAGGAAATCTTTGTTTTAACTCATCGATCACCGCCTGCTTCTTTTGGCCATCTTGATACCGCCAATCGATATTTATGCCGCTCTTGAAGTGATGACTCATCAACCGCCTCATGGCGGCCATCACTGCTTTGCCCTTTTTGTCTTCTATTATCTCTCCGGCAGATGTGATTTGATAGGAGAGATCCCCTGATGAGTAAGGGGGACTGACGGTAGTAGAGTCTGAAGGAGTGGAAGCTGCGCGACCGCTTCCGGATCGAGGAGTAGCTGTGGGAGTAGGAGAGGGAAAGGGACCTGACTGATACTGTGTCTCCGGACCAAGTGGAGAAGCTCATGCTTATGCTCATGCGGAAATAGAGAAGGAGCTTATGCGGAATGAGAGAAGGAGCTTATGCGGAAAAAGAGAATGAGAGAAGCATAAGCTTCTCTCATTCTCTATTTCCGCATAAGCTCTTGCGGAAACTTACGCATAAGCTCATGCTCATGAATGAGCATAAGCATGAGCTTATGCTTATGCTTATGCATAAGCATAAGCATAAGCTCATGCTTATGCTCATGCGGAAATAGAGGAGGAGCTTATGCGGAATGAGAGAAGGAGCTTATGCGGAAAAAGAGAATGAGAGAAGCATAAGCTCCTCTCATTCTCTATTTCCACATAAGCTTATGCGGAAACTTACGCATAAGCTCATGCTCATGAATGAGCATAAGCATGAGCTTATGCTTATGCTTATGCTTAAGCATAAGCATAAGCATAAGCATAAGCTCATGCTTATGCTCATGCGAAAATAGAGAAGGAGCTTATGCGGAATGAGAGAAGGAGCTTATGCGGAAACTTACGCATAAGCTCATGCTCATGAATGAGCATAAGCATGAGCTTATGCTTATGCTTATGCATAAGCATAAGCATAAGCTCATGCTTATGGTCATGCAGAAAAAGAGAATGAGAGAAGCTTATGCGAATGAGAGAAGGGGGAAATAGATAAGGGGGAATGAGAGAAGCATAAGCATAAGAGAATAAGAGGGATGCGGAAATAGAGAATAAGGGGGAAAGGAAAGAGAGAAGGGAAAAGAGAGAGGGGGAAAGAGAGAATAAGAGAAGAGGGAAAAAAGAGAAGGGGGAAAATGAGAAAAAGAGAAGGGGGAAGAGAGGGTTCCTATGCCCATCACTGCAGCTAGCGCTTAAGGCGCTAGCTGCAGGCCAATGCAAATAACAAAAAGCTTAAATGGAAAGAAGAGGAAGCACTTACCTGTAAAAGTATGTCCCGCTCGGTGTAGTGGACTGGGCCCACAAAAGAGAGACTATGTCCCGCTCGGTGTAGTGGACTGGCCCTACAAAAGAGAGAAAACAACCCATTTTTTCAAATAAGATGTTAGTGGAAAGAGGAGATCACAAAAGCAACTTCTTGAAAGGAGACAAGGAAAGAGAAGATTGAGGAGACAAGGAAAGGAGGAGATTGAGGAGAAGAGAAGGAAGAGAAGGAAGAGAAATACAGAAAGAAGAGGTGAGTTTCTTTCTTTCTTTCTTGAAATTTCGTTTTTTGTTTGAATCCTTTCTAATCAAGCATGAAAACTAGTTTAAAACTTTAGCAATACAAGTAGAAACACTCACAAAACCAAAGCTAACAAACAAACAACCTACATTGTTGAAAGAAACTCACCTTTTGAAGAACTTTCTTTCTAGAAACCAAAGAGGGAAAAAGGAGAGAGAGGGTGCACAAGAGGTAGGAGGAGGGTGAGGAGTGGGAAATAGGGTAGGAGGTTGCTTGGAATAGATGGGAGGTCAGTGAAAATAGGTGGGAGGAGATTTTGGAGAGCTTACTTAAGAGATTAGGAAAGCTTTGAGCAAAACGCCGCGGGTTTCGGCGTTTTGGGTTTTAACCCACAGCGTCGCTATATAGCGACGTTTTTAATTGAAAACGTCGTTATATAGCGACGCTTTCAATTAAAATCGTCGCTATATAGCGACGGAACAGAGCGTCGCTATATAGCGACGCTTACTGTTTATTTTTTGATGAGGCCTCTTGTGACTCAAACATGCTATGCCTATAATTGTCAATATCTCCTCTTACTACATAGCCTTACTATATAGGATTTTTTGTTTCAATCCTTACTATATAGCGATGTCATTCTTTTTATATAGCCTCAAGAGAAGCTCAAATTAAACATGCTATGCTCATAATTGTGTACATCTCCTCTTCATGCTTATGTTTTGGTTTTATAAGTGTAGATGGAAGGGATGAGTGGAAGCTCATCCGATGATGCGCCAACGCCCGGGAGCACGAAGTGGCTTACGGAGAGGTTATATTGTCATTGCACTCATTGCAAGCGAGAAGTACGACATCAACGTCGTATTATCATGCGCCACTTGCGGATGTATGGGGAGGAGCCGGAACCAGTACCCCCCGTTCGTGTTGCACATGTTGATGGATCATCGGTAAGTCAAAGCTATTTAAGTTCGCAATCTTATTGTATACCCGGAATTAGAAGATCTTCTATTTACACGAATGAGCTTATGACAGGATGACGAGGGTGACGAGGGTACACATATACCTTCTCACTTTCAACAAGACTATAGTCTCCCAGATGACGATGAGGGTATGGTCGACATGATGGATTCCATTTTTAGGGGCACTACATCCCACGTACACGTGATGTCAGAGTCTGAGGTGAAAATGCGAGAGTTGCAATCAACACAATTGTACGAGGGTGCCAGGATGTCTAAACTACGTGCTTGTCTCTCAATCTTGAATCTACAAGTACAGTATGGGTGGTCGGATACAAGTGTCTCGGCCTTAATGAGGTTAGCCCTTGCATTAATTTGATTGACTCATTATTTGGATATTGTTTGTTTTGAGAATCATCATTTGGATAGTGTCTTTGTCATAGGTTGCTCCAAAAGATGTTGCCTGCACCAAATACCATGCCCGCATCAAGAGATGAAGCGAAAAAGATGCTAACAATGGTGGGTATGGATTATGATACCATCCATGCTTGCCGTAATGATTGTATTCTCTTTCGTCGTGAGCATGGAGATTTGGCTAGTTGTCCAAAGTGTGGGGAACAACGATATAGAGATGACTTGCAGGGTGAGAGGATACCGGTAAAGGTCTTAAGACACTTTCCCATCATTGCAAGAATACAACACATGTTTCGATGCAAATCCATAGCGGAGTTGATGACATGGCATGCATCTCATCGGTCCACTGATCACACATTGAGGATTCCCGCAGATTGTGCGGCTTGGAAGCACATAGATAATCAGTGGCCGGACTTTGCGAGAGAGCCACGCAACTTACATCTTGGGCTAGCCATGGACGGCGTGAATCCTTTCAGGTTACGCTCGACATCTTGGTCGACATGGCCCATAGTCGTGGTGAATTACAATATCCCACCATGGCTAACAATAAAAAAGGGACACGTCATGCTTGCACTACTTGTGCCAGGAAAGTACAAGGCAAGAAACATGGACGTGTACATGGCACCTTTGATAGAGGAGTTACAGATATTATGGAGAGGAGTGCAGGTCTTTGATATTTCCAGAGCTCCTAGGCATACCAATGATATTTCCGTCAGGGGTATCTTGATGTGGACCATGCATGACTACCCAGGATATGGAGAGTGCGCAGGTACGTGGTTATGTCTTTACATGTACAATGAGGGATTATGCTTTTTTTACTCTCTTTTGCACGCATGTCTTGTACTAACATATTCATGCACGCGTGCAGGGCTTGTTACAAGTTGGTACCATGCTTGTCCTGTTTGTGGACCCGCTCTGAAATCGCTTGCACGCTACTCCAAACACATGAGGAAAAATGTTTATGAAGGTCATGCTCGATACCTTCCACTCGACCATCTCGCACGTGGAGGTCAGCTTGATCCACCACCATCATATTTGAAAGCAAGTGATTGGATTCAAGCTTGGAGGGAGAATGGAGAGGAACCTCCTCCTGGTATGAAGAGGCTATCAATCTTTCACGAGCTTCCTTATTGGGGTCAGTTACAAATCAATCATCTCTTGGATCCCATGCATATGTGTAAGAATGTGGGGGCTACCATTTGGGCACACTTGGTTGGTTCCAAGGACTCGAGAGGACTGCAAGAAGAATTGCGTGCTATGAATAGGATGTCTCGTTTGTGGCCCCAAGTGCATGCTTCAGGAAAAGTTGTCCTCCCGAAAGCAACGTGGATCCTCTCTACGAGGGAGGAGGCAGCGATCAAGGCAGACATTGCCTCTTTTCAAACACCGACAGGGTACATGCGTTGCTTGAAAGGAGCATTTTCAAAGGACAATAAGCTTAGTGGCCTCAAGTCCCATGATTGGCACAAGGTCTTACAGGTATTCTAAGTAGAATTAGTGTACCGATAATAGTGATGCATTAGCGTAATTATTATTATGTTATATTGTTGACATGATTTCATTGTTGCTTTGATAGTTCATCCTTCCAATTACAATAAAAGGGTGCTTACAAGAAGATGTTAGAAATGCTATATTCAAGATCTGTGGTATTGTGAGGTATGCTTACTATCAATTCGCATTATCTATTTTCTTCATGGACATGTGAAATAGGTGGATATCTCAAATATCTTACATATGCATGGACATGTGAAATAGGTGGATATCTCAAAAAGAGATCTCTATATCGAGCATCGAGAAGGCTAGGGTGGAATCCATCGAAGCCGTATGCTTGCTTGAGAAGCACTTTCCGGCATTATGACAACTCAAGTCCACTTGCTTGTGCACATAGTTGATGAGGTGGCTATAGCAGGTACCGTTCATAATCGATGGATGTTTTTTCTCGAGCGGTTTATGAAAACTTTAAAGGGGTTTGTAAGACAAAGAGCAAGACCAGAAGCAAGCATGGCAGAGGGATGGCTTGTGCAAGAGTCATTAGTATATATCACAGAGTTTCTTGCATCCACGGATCCTGATATGCCGCAAGCTTGGCACAACAAGGATGATGATCGCATCATTGGCGAGGTCCCCCAAGGAAAAGGGATTGAAAGAAAGATGAGCGAAGAGCAAATGGAGAAATTCAATAAGTTTTGTATCCTCAATAGCCCTGAGATGCAGAAGTGGATTGAGAGATATGAAGTGGCCAAAGCAGAAAGAATAAATGCAAGGACGAGATTCAGAGTAATGTACAGGCAATCACAACCATATCCACGAGATCTGGCTCTTCTCCCTACTCACATGTCACTTGATTGGCTACAACTAGCTATACGTAAAGCCGAACGTGATGGAGAGACAATAAACGAGCGCGAGCGGGAGTTATCATCTGGATGTATGGTGCATGTAAGTTTCTTATCTCTTGATGTAATTAAGTAATTATTTGTGGCAATATATGCTATAAAATAGGTGCATCTTCATTGTTTTAATGATGCTCTTTTACAGTACAAAAAGTACAGTGCATATGGTTTAGAACTACTTACAACGGTCCCCATGCAACTGTGAGAAAAGATGGTAGCGGTCTCTTTGCAATAGACTCCACCAAACATTGGACCGATGAAAGTGATACTTTTGTTCTTCCCGAGCACTGTGAGCAGGTGCATACTAATGATTTAATTAGTCGAAGCTTTCGTTTTTTAAGTCCATTGATATATATATAATTGATGACATTTGGCACGTGATTTTTCATCTTCAATATAGGTGGTTTTTCATCCGGATCGTTCTGATCCAAGATGGTGGTACGTGATCCAAGTTGCACCACGAAGTAAGCAGATTTTTGAAGATCGAGATGTGGATATGGAGATGCCACTACCAAATCCGGATCCAATTGATGAATCTAGTGAAGAAGATGTAGATCACCATATGAGGCAAGAGGAAGATGCGCATAATGACATCGCACGGGAGGAGGATGGAGATCACGATATTGACGAGGAAGACAACAATCGTCAAGATCAATCACCACACTTAAGCTTAATTGAAGAAGATGATCAAATACTTTTAGGTGAACGTACGATGCTAGAGTACGATGATGATATAGGAGATCAACTCGGTATAGAGTTGGAGATAGACTTGCTTGGCGCCTTAGACTTGGCTCAAGATGAAACAATTGATGTAAATGCTCTTATTTAATTTGATTTTTCTCATCTCAAACTTGGACATGAATATATGAGCTTCAAAGGCTTGATGTACATGCTCTCATTTTTTATTTCTCTATGAGCTCAAACATGTATGAAAATTTAAAAAATTTTGTCATTGGAAGAAAATAAATTTTAAGGCTAAAAAAAAAAAAAAAACCTCTCTGTAAAACGTCGCTATAATATAGTCTCAGTGTCGCTATATAGCGACCTTTAAAAGTCGCTATATAGCGACTTTTACTAACGTCGCTATATAGCGACCTTTCAAAGTCGCTATATAGCGACTTTTACTAACGTCGCTATATAGCGACGCTTATTAAAAGTCGCTATATAGCGACGATTTACGACACCCGATTTTTATACCGACGATTAACACTAAGCGGGCGCTAATCGTCGGTACGTAAACGTCGCAATAGGATGCGTGTGTAGTAGTGGGAGCTTGACCAAATCTGTTAGAAGAGATGGCACTACGCACATCTACTGCATCATCTAGCATCTGTAGGTACGGTAATAACTCATGAAGCAAAATAGAATCACCACAATCTATATCAAATTTTGTAGGGAAAATGCAATTTTCTGTTGGATTAACACAACCAGGGTAAGGTGAAACATCAATGAACACTGTTCTTGCTGGTTTGCATTCCTCTTTAAAACAACACCACACTCTCATTAATGGTTTAAACTCCGCTTCCACATGTACATTCATCCTATCTAGTCGAATGATTCTACTCTTTGTATGCTTGTGGCATGCCATCGCACTCCAAACCATGAAGAAATGTAACTTTCTGTTTAAACATGATGCTCCAAAGTGTCCAGCATGTGTTGCACCATGCCCTTTTCTCCTGCAGTGGACCAAATGCCAACATCATAGTGATCGAGCAACCATTGTAGAAACTCTAAACACCCAGGATGGAGAACAAGCCAATGCTTCCCATTGTGCAAGCTCATATGTTTATTTGACTTCGAAAAACAACGCTCGAGCAATAACCCTTTCAAATCTATTATCACTGCTAGTCTTATTTTTGTTATCACCTCTTTTGACATTATTTTTGAGGGTGACATTATGTCTTCTCCTTTACCTTCTAAGATTTCTTCCTACACCTTGGCTTCATACAATGACATTGCATCTTCTCCTTTACCTTCTAACCTTGCATTCACATTTGTCAATGGAACATTAACTGCAGACATTGCATCCTCAATATTTTCAATCAACCATGTTGAGCTTGGAACTTGCATGCTAATGTTCAAATTAGGCACATAATGAATCATTGGATCACGTGTCACATGTACAGGCAATGCTTCTAGTGATGTGAAATTGAGATGGCCAAGATCTGTTGATAAACAAGGAAATGAAATTCATAAGTAGAAACAAACTGAATATTGAGATGGAAAACCAAATTTTCAAACTTTAGGTTGTGTGCTCTCAATGCAATTTCTTTGTGTGAAAGCATTCATGTTTTTCTTTTTCAAAACAAAATTGAAATGCTAAAAAAAAGAAAGCATTCATGTTCATATGCTTAGTATACCCCCTAAAGTTGTTGAATCTATACCCTTTCAAGTTATTTTAATCCCCAAAACTACATATCCTTACAATGCCAAAAACCTTTGCATAATAGATAGAGTGGAGTCCAACATTATCTAGCATTGCCCGAGTGTTCCCACTAAGAAAAGATTTGGCCAAGTGGCCAAAACATATTTGAGCATTCATATGAAGTGAATAAGGATAGAAACAACAATTTACACTAATTCATTCATCACCATCAAGACTCAACACACTTTTTAACATTTATGAACTCATAAATAAATTTGGATGTGTATCACACTCCGAAGGTATTACAACATGCAAGCACATCTTTTCATGAAATATAGAAAATTAAACATATTCAGGAATACATATGAATGTTTGAATTATGGCAATGAGATAGAAGAAATTTCCAAGTAATATTAAAAGATCTTTGGAACAAAATTAATACATCATATGGAGAATATAGCAAGATAACATATGGAAAACACGAACACCATATAAAAGGACAATTTCAAGGACCTGTTGCTTCCTCTTCTATTTCCCAAAACTTTGAAGCGTGTTTTTGTAAATGCTCACGCTGCTCTTCATTGAAGGGTTGAAGCTCTTTTTGTCCTGGTATGGTATCAATTTCTTTATCCCCTCCACCTTCAATTGTATCATCTTCTTTTGGTACCCCCTCTATTGCCAATATTGGTTCTTGTAAGCCAGCCCATTGTCGAATTTCATGATTACTGTAAGCATACGTGCAACATATACTTTCAACCTTTGCCAACTCCTCATAAGTCTCAACAACTAAAACAACACGCCTCTTACAAGAAAGAGACTCTATTGTAGCAAGCCCCTCAGTGAACAAGTCCAATACATACTCATCTTCTCGACAGAAACCCATGATCATGTCTTTCATGATACTTGAACGTTTTCTTTTCAAGGACAATTCAATGTCAAATTCATCATCATCATCCTCGTCATCATCATCCTCATCACCTGATTCTTCTGCACCACTTGATTTTTCATATTTTTCATCTGCAACATATATTGATGGCTTACATTGTGCATTGGTATAGCGCTCAATATCGTTGAAATGTTTTTCCTTGCTTACCAGTACACAGGCAATTAAGTCATCCATAGATCCAGTGACAAATATATCTGCAGTTTCAAAACTAAGGCAACCGAAGTGTATTTTATATTGTCCGCATGTCTTATTTAATGCATTCTTCAAACATGATACATGATCCATGGTCAAGAACACCACAAGAAGGAATTGAACTGGGGGAGAAGCGATTGTCATTAAGCTTTTCAACAAACACTCAAAGGGATCCTCATTCCAATTTCTACTTCTACTTGGTCCATACATTACATCCAAAAAGGCAACCCCCATTGCCATTGGCTCTTGGTACACATTATGTATAAATTCCATTTCCTCCATGTTTGAACCGACTGTGTAGAACCTCCAAGGCTGGGTGGAATTCGGTCCATGACTTGCACCTTCACTTTGTCCCATAATCCACCTCAGATACCCCTTTGCAGCATCAGGCAATGGTGGAGTTTCCTTGCCCTGTTGAAGCTTCACTTTTAACCATGAGTCAGAGCAACCATGAATCTGATGATACAATTCTTGAGTAATTTTAAAATGTAATCTGCACTCATCCCAATTTTTTAACATTAAAGAAGGCCGTTCTGCTGATATAAACATATAAAGTTCTTCTTGTAGTGCAGCATCTCTCTTGATCTGCATAGCTCATCCTTCAATATCAAGAATCATGGCATCAGTCTTTGTTTTAGCTATGACTACTCTACCTTCCTTAATGTCATTTTGAATTTGACCAATTTAATCATCACTCAATCCACGCAAGCATCTAAACATTGAGACTGTGGGTTGCCTACGGCATTTTCCATCTTGTGAATATTTTCCTGCAATGTAATCCTCAAGGATGGAGATCCAACCATCATAAATGGCATCGCTTGTGATTATCATATGTACATCTTTCGTGGCAAAGCTATTGCCCAATGTTACCTTGCCAGTGTCAATGAAAGCCTGCAAAATATATGAATCCATTAGAATGCAATAATTAAGAAAACCGACTTGTAAAAAATGATTCATAATTAAAATCTGTACTTACATCCCAATTGTCACGATTTGGATGTCCTTTTGCAAGCCCTTGTTGTGCTTTCTTGGGTCTGTTAAAGACAATCCATTGTCCCCTCACCTTCTTAAGTATATCAATGTATGGAGATTGTCTCAAGATATTTTGAGACTCCAAGTTTGCCATCTTTGATATCTCCACATAAAAGCATGCGGGACAATTCACTACAGCCCTCACCTGGTGGGTGCGGTAGTAGTTCTTTCTTTGGGCCGTGCTGTTATCATCATTAGATGTGAATATTTTAGCAGCATATATTGAATGTTGTCCAGATAGTATCTAGTAGTGGCACTTGGTTAAATCCTTTTTATCTACCCTTTCCAGGAGCTGCTTTGTTTCAGGATTGAAAGGCATTAAATCCGCTATAGCAGCAGGAGGCCTAGAGTTATAACCGAAGTCTACAACAAGCTTCTCCACATGCTCTTTATTCAACCCTCTATATACATAGCTTGGAGGAGCTTTTTGACATCTTGCAACTGGAATTGAAAATGTTGCATGCAACCCGAATGGGTAGTATTTTTCATATTCCACCAAGCTTGATGGTTTCTTTTGCCCTTTTTTTCCTATGACCTTTCCACTTGGCTCCAATTCACTACCACTGCTTCTTTCCACAACTGCTAGCATACCCTTTGTAGGTGTTTCTTCTTGTGGTACATCAACTATAGTTAGCTTTCCTTTCTTTGCCCCTTCTCCACTACCACCTGGTGCTTAAACCATAGTCGATTTTCCTTTCTTTGTTCCTTTGCCACTATCTTCCCCACTCTTATGCTTCTTTAATGTTGCTGAAACTTTGCGATATGATTCAATGATTGTTGTCACTATGTGAATTTCATTTCCATCAATTGATTCAACACTTATCCAGCCTCTTGAGTGCATGTTGTCATCTACATCAGACTTCATACGAGATGCTTCATAATCGCTGCGATCCAAGAGAAACTTCTTATTTTGATTTATAATGATCAACAATCCAATATCTCCTTCTTTTCCAACCACGTCTTCAGTGATTTGATGTACAGATCCAACACAAGTGTATGCACTTTTATTAGGTAACAAAACAAATAAGTGAACTCGTGTCAACTGTGCTCCCTCAATACTATATATGTCAAAGTACCAAGGTATGCTTTTTTCTGCAAATCCACTTACAACTTTCTCAACCTTCTTCACATTTGTGTCTTTCCTGTCAAAAACCCAAGCAATATACAAACTATCATCTTTATAATCTTTAATGTTAGACAAAACACATTATTGATAAACATATCTGAAATAGAATCTAGAATTGACACTAGACATAGTAGTAGATTTGAGAAAGCACTAGATTCTAGGGAGATTTGGCCGCACTAGGGAGATTTGGCCGTGCGGCCAAATCTTATGGGCTTCTTTTAAAGCATGGAAGGGGAGGTTTGGATGTGTGGCCAAATCATATGGGCTTCTTTCAAAGCACCAAAGTTTGGGGAGATTTGGCCTTGTGGCCAGATTTTGTGGGCTTCTTTCAAAGCACGAGGGTCTAGAGAGATTTGGCTTTGCAACCAAATCTTGCTAGCTTCTTTCAAATCAGTCAAATCTTTCTAGCTTCTTTTAAATCACTTGGGTTTAGGGAGATTTTGCCATGCGGCCAAATCTTGCTAACTTCTTTCTAATCACGAGGGTCTATGGAGATTTGGCCGTGCGGCTAAATCTTTTCAAAGCACGAGCGTTTGGGGAGATTTGTGTGCAGTCAAATCTTGGTAGCTTCTATCTAATCACAAGGGTCTATGGAGATTTGGCCGTGCGGCCAAATCTTTTCAAAGCACCAGGTTAAGGGAGATTTGGCCGTGCGGCCAAATCTTGCTAACTTCTTTCTAATCACTAGGGTCTATGGAGATTTGGCCGTGCGGCTAAATACTTTCAAAGCACGAGAGTTTGGGGAGATTTGTGTGCAGTCAAATCCTGGTAGCTTCTTTCTAATCACAAGGGTCTATGGAGATTTGGCCGTGCGGCCAAATCTTTTCAAAGCACCAGGTTAAGGGAGATTTGGCCGTGCGGCCAAATCTTGCTAACTTCTTTCTAATCACTAGGGTCTATGGAGATTTGGCCGTGCGGCTAAATACTTTCAAAGCACGAGGGTTTGGGGAGATTTGTGTGCAGTCAAATCCTGGTAGCTTCTTTCTAATCACAAGGGTCTATGGAGATTTGGCCATGCGGCCAAATCTTTTCAAAGCACTAGGTTTAGGGAGATTTGGCCGTGCAGCCAAATCTTTTCAAAGCACCAGGTTTAGGGAGATTTGGCCGTGCGGCCAAATGTTGCTAGCTTCTTTCTAATCACGAGGGTCTATGGAGATTTGGCCATGCAACCAAATCTTTTCAAAGCACCAGGGTTTGGGGAGATTTGTGTGTGGTCAAATCATGCTAGCTTCTTTGTAATCATAAGGGTCTATGGAGATTTAGCTGTGCAGCCAAATCTTTTCAAAGCACCAGGTTTGGGGAGATTCGGCCGTGCAGTGAAATCTTTTTAAAGCACGAGGTTTGGGGAGATTTGGCTGTGCAGCCAAATCTTTTCAAAGCACTAAGGTTTGGGAAGTTTTGGCTACGATGTGAAATCTTTCTAGCTTTTTATAGGTCACGAGGGTTTAGGGAGATTGGACTGTGCGGCCACAAATCTTGCTAGCTTCTTTCTAATCACAAGGGTCTAGGGAGATTTGGCCATGTGCCAAATCTTTTCAAAGCAGCAGGATTTGGGGAGATTTGGTTGTGATTCCAAATATTTCTAGCTTCTTTTAAATCACATGGGTCTAAAGAGATTGGGCCATGCGGCCAAATCTTGCTAGCTTCTTTCTAATCACGAGGGTCGAGGGAGATTTGGCCATGCAGGGTTTAGGAAGATTTAGTTGTGATGCCAAATCTTTATAGCTTCTTTGAAATCACCAAGGTCTAGGGAGATTTGGCTATACGGCCAAATGTTGTATGTTTTGAAAGAAGCCAGAAGATTTGGCCGCATGGCCAAATCTCCCCATTTAAAATTTAAAATTCAAATCTTAAGATTCAAATTTCAAATTTGAAAAATTCAAAATCTTAGATTCAAAATTTAAAATTCAAAATTCAAAATTCAAAATTCAAAATTTAAAATCTTAGATATAGAATTCAAATTTCAAATTTGAAGATATGAAAGTCAAATCATATACTAAAGACCCTACTTTTAAATCACACTTCAAGATTCCTACTTTTACAAGACTCTTTCTTTCAAATCATGGTGTTCCGAAATGGAGAAAATGGAGAACATGCATGAATTAGGTACACTTTCGATTTCTTTCGTTTTCTTACTTGGATGATTGAGTAGCCATTGTTATTTGTGAGCTTGTGCTCTTTGGATTTCAAGCAATCGTAGGAGCTGAGAGGATTTTGTCCAAAGGGGAAGAGGGGATTTCGTGAGATTAACTCGGAAAAGGAGAAGTTTTGGACTGTTGTTGATGACACGAAAGCCTCACTAACAGTCACGCTGGCGAAGAAGAATGGGCCTGCTGAGGGCTGCGAACCTGCCACTGAATAATTGCGAAGAAAACCTGTGCAGAGGAAAAGAGTAGTGCAAGTCTTAACGGAGCGGCGCCGAAACTGTGATAGCGTAGGTCCTAACAAAGCGGCATGGAGGAAAAGAGCGCGAGGGAGCAAGGACTCAGAGGAGGACAAGGATGGCAGAGGAAAAGAGTGCAGGGGAGGAAGGACATGGAGGAGGGCACCGAAACTATGGTAGCATAGGTCTTAATGGAGTGGCGCGGAGGAAAAGAGCATGGGGGAGGAAGGACGTGGAGGAGGACGAGGATGGCGGAAGGAGGAAGGACGATGAGGAGGAGGAAGGAAGATAAGGCAAGAGACAAGCATGCCTCAAGAAAGCAATCCCCCAAAAAAGACCTATTTCATTAATTTTGGACTCTTGCACTGTCCAAATTCATTTTGTGAGATAATTTTGGATAAAACATTTCAAAAAAAGAGGCTCTTATAAAACAAAACATTGAGTCAAAAAGGAAGATTTTAAAAAATCAAATTAAAAAAAATGACATGAGATGTTAAAAATAGAGTACATCACATTGTTAAAAGAGACAAAAAAGTAAGATTTTAAAAAATCAAATTAGAAAAAATGGCGTGACATGTTATGAAAACTAGAGTACATTTCAAAAAGAGCACATCACATTTATTAAGAAGTAGATCATATTACTCAAAGCCATATGGTGTCAAAAAACACCTTAATACAGTCTCTCTTAACATCATCTTAACATCACATTTGTACAAGAAGTAGATCATATTACTCGAAGCCATATGGTGTCAAAAAACACCTTAATACAAAGCCATATGGTGTCAAAAAACACCTTAATACAAAGCCATATGGTGTCAAAAAACACCTTAATATAGTCTCTCTTATCTAAGTCTAGAAGATCTCAGCATTGGTCTCTCTTATCTTCTCAACAACCCAATCTTTCACTGCCTCCACAGCTGTATCCTCAACATAATTACATGCAAAGAAGAAATTTAAGCAATCACTAATTGTTTCTTTATAATTTCTCTGAGAGGCTCTTATTGTTCTCTCAGCATCCGCATTAAATCGCCCATGACGAGAGCTGCGATAACGCAGGTTACTTAAGAAGTCTAATAGATCTTGTCGTGCTTTTATCATACGTCTTAGAAGTCTTTCACTGTCTGCTATCTTGAGAGTCTCCTCCCTCTCTGCGTGCCTTTGTGTAGCAAATTCCTCTCTCTCCATGTGTGTCAAAGGAGAACCTTGTCGAATTCTGGCCTCTCTCTGTGCTCCTTGGTCAGCAATCCATTCTTTGAGATTGTTAATTCCGAACTCCACGTCTTCGACAATGCCAAGGACATCCATGGGTGGGGAGATGATAAAGAAAGGGAGATGGACTACGATGCAAGAAAGAAGAGAGTGTCTGTGGAAGAATACTTGGTTATCAGGATGGATGAAAGAAGACTCTGAGAGTGTTCGCGGAAGGACTAGGATAGAAGAATACAAGAAGGATACAAGTTAATGAGAAGCACTAGGATGGATGAAAGAAGAGAGTGTTTGTGGAAGAACTAGGATAGAAGAATACTTGGTTATCAGGATGGATGAAAGAAGACTCTGAGAGTGTTTGCGGAAGGACTAGGATAGAAGATTACAAGAAGAATACAAGTTAATGAGAAGCACTAGGATGGATGAAAGAAGAGAGTGTTTGTGGAAGAACTAGGATAGAAGAATACTTGGTTATCAAGATGGATGAAAGAAGACTCTGAGAGTGTTTGCGGAAGGACTAGGATAGAAGAATACAAGTTACTCAGAAGGACTAGGATGTAAGAAATAAGAGAGTTTTTGTGGAAGGACTAGGATGGAAGAATACAAGTGCACTAAGGCACGATGTGTTCACTACGATAAGGATAAGGGTTGGAATAAAGTGAGATGCACGATGTGTTCACTATGATAAGGATAAGGGTTGGAATAAAGCGAGTGGAGATTGAATGCTCTTAAGTGAGTGGAGATGATAAGGATAAGGGTTGGAATAAAGTGAGAGAAGCATTGCGAATGCTCTACTTTAAGTGAGTGGAGACTGTCCAACTGAATAAAATTCTCATCACACAAGGATTTATTTCCAAATAATCACATCATCACACATTCATATCATAAAATTGTGTGCATGAAGAAATATATTACAAATATTACATCATCACATATTCATATCAAAATTCTCATCACACAAGGATTTATTTCCAAATAATCACATCATCACATATTCATATCATAAAATTGTGTGCATGAAGAAATATATTACAAATATTACATCATCACATATTCATATCAAAATTCTCATCACACAAGGATTTATTTCCAAATAATCACATCATCACACATTCATATCATAAAATTATGTGCATGAAGAAATATATTACAAATATTACATCATCACATATTCATATCAAAATTCTCATCACACAAGGATTTATTTCCAAATAATCACATCATCACACATTCATATCATAAAATTGTGTGCATAAAGAAATTATATAAATATCATGATTATGCCACTTAAGTAATAAGTCACAAATTGGTGTATAATCAACAAAAACTACAAACACAACATCATACATGCATCACAACTCTTGTGATGCTTCTAGTGGAGACTGTGGCAACTCTTCGGATGCTTCCAATGGAGGCTGTGGTGCTGTAGATCTACACTCGGTCTCTACTTCTTCTGTAGTATGTAGTGCTTTCGGAGTAGACTCAGCATCCTCTTCCTTAAATGCAAGCGGAGGCGGTGGCAACTCTTCTGATGCTTCCAGTGGAGGCTGTGGTGCTGTAGGTGTACATTGGGTCTCTACTTCTTCTGTAGTGTGCAGTGCTTTCATAGTAGACTCAGTCTCCTCTTCCTTAAAGGGAAGCTCTGATATTGCTTCAGTTGCACGTTATATTCTAATGGCAGCAATTAGGTCTCGAATGATTTCAGCCCTAAACAATTGTATATCCTCCTCTGAATATTTGAGCTCCAAAGAGTCTTCCGATGAGATCTGTGGCTTAAGTGAGAAAATTTCTTTGAAAATCAACATGCAGTTGTAGGCAACTCTCCACCCACAACTATGCCCATCTTCCTGCTCTACTACTAAATGCTTTTGGAAGTCTACCGAGTCTTTGTACTGTCCTGTTTCTCTGATAGTAGATATCAACTTCTCAATCGACCTGCTCATCGTGACATATTAAAAAAACTTAGTGTGTCTATCACATAAGGTACATAATATAGAAGTAACAACAGATTAATAGAATACTTACGTTTGCACTGAGCCATGAAAGCCTGCAATCGAGTTAACAAACCAATAATAGTTGTCTTCAAGGTTCCAAACCACCAGACTCCAATGTTCCCTACACGAATAATTAAGAACCATTATTATTTAACACAATGTTGCCAGTATAAGATGAAAATAAAGGTTGCCATTATACTTACATCTCATGATATGCCATAAATAGGACTCGCATGCCATGTAAATGTAAAGGATGTAATAATTTACAAACATCGGCTATTGTCTTTCTGCTATCGCTAAGTATAGGAGAAAGGAGGGAATCCAACATATACACACGATTTTGTACGACTCTACCAAATCGTGAGATAACTATACTGCACCAACAAATAAATGAATATTAGCTTATTAGATTTAATCAAAATATTGAATTATCAAGTAGAGAAAAAGTTTGTATCAAACCTGAGAATGGCCATCATAACATTGTTATTGACCTCATTTGAAGCTCTAGAGAGAATTGAAATCTCCTCTCCCCCAAATTCAAGATACTGAGGTCTATGTTGAATCATAACCCTAACATTAAAAGAGCTTCCCAATTCTTTTAATGAAGCCATGTTTGTAGAGTTGAGGTCTTCTATCCTCTTTGACTCTTTGATGGCATTCATTTCGCAATCAATGATTGCTCGAATGGTACATGTTATAAATGCATAGAGATGCAAATCCGTATATGTTGATAGTGTGGTGTCATTTTGTATCTCAAAAATTTGACCAAGTACCAAAAAGCAATTGTAGCCCACCCTCCATCCACAATTATAGATGTGGCTATTCTCTTGATGTGATACCTGACATGTTATATACTCTATTTGTTGTGCCAAGTCACATTGCCGCATTACTATGTCGATAGCATCTACTAATTTTCGAGCTGATCTGCATATCAAAACATATAACAACAGTGAATATGTGCATTGCATATCAATCTACATGTCAAGAAGTGACAACAAGTGTAGTCTATACTTTAACACATTGCCATGGACGGATGTCATTGAGTTGGCAAAGAAGCACTTCTTCGCAAGGATGTCCATGACTACCAGACTCCAATGTGAGCTGCATTATCAATAAAGAATAATTACTGTGTTTGAAACAATTCTAGCAATGCAATAGAAAAAACAAGCAGGGTTTGATGCTTACTTCTCATAATATGCTATAAAAATAACTCGTGCGTCATTCATAGGAACGTGCTTCAACCACTTGCAAACATTCTCTATGGTTTCTTCTTTGTTGCTAAGCACTTCCGAAATACGAGGATCGAGCATATATGAAACGCTTTGTATATTTTGTGGAAAATTTTCTATAACATTACTATATTAAAAAAACAAGTATTAGCTTCTTGGGTTTAATCAAAATAAGCAAAGTATAAAGCCAAGGAAAAGGCTGCATCAAACTTGAGGATGGTTGTAATGACTTTGACATTAACCTCATTCTTAGGATTCAAGAGGATTGAAATCTCTTCTTCACCAAATTCAAAAAAATGAGGTTGTTGTCGAATTAACAACATAGCAGTGAATGAACTTCCGATCTGCTCCAATAGATTCATATTTTTATGACTCATCTTATTGAGGGAGTAGTCTACATCGTATTCTTCTTCACTTGCTATGTCCTCCACATCCTCCTTCTGCCATAAAAATATAAAAAAGTTATGCGATGTACACATCCCAAATAAAGGCTTAAACAAGCAGATAAGGTTTCATACATGCTTTCATTAGTGTAAGTCTCTCCTCTGCTTGGAGCAAAAATTTAAAAAGGTTTCATACATGCTTTCATTAGAGTGAGTCTCTTCTCCTCTTGGATGAAAAATTTAAAAAGTTATGAGATTTACACATCCCAAATAAAAATAATGGTTTAAATAATCATAGAATTATAAAGATAGCATGCTTTCATTAGACAAGTTATGAGATTTACACATCCCAAATAAAATTAATGGTTTAAATAATCATAAAAGTATAAAGATAGCATGCTTTCATTAGACTCAGTCTCTTCTCCTCTTGGAAGAAAATATAAAAAAGTTATGAGATTTACACATCCCAATTAAAGGCTGGAACAAGCATACAAGTATAAAGATAAGGTTTTATACATGCTACAATGTAGTCATATTTTCATGTTGTTTCCCAATGGTAGTAATTAGATGCTGAATACTCTCAGCCTGAAATGCTAGCAGATCAGCTTCTGTATATGATTCCATTTTGACTGGTAACTCCAAATCAAAAATCTCTCTAAGAAACAACATGCAGTTGTAGGCAACTCTCCACCCACAGCTGTGTCCATCTTTTTGCTCCACTAGCAGACGTCTTTTGAATTCTACTTGATCTTGTTGCTCCGTGGTTGTTCTGACAGCAGATACTAGCTAATATGCAGCACTGTCCAGCATGACATATGAAATATATTAATATGTCATGATCATAAGATACAAAATAAGAAAGTATCAAAAATATTAAGAGAATAATTACCTTGGGGAGTTGGCATGATAGCCTTCTATTGAATTCACAAACCATAAATGGTTGAGTTCAAAGTCCCAGAAGATCAGACTCCAATGTGAGCTACACGACCAGAATAAAAATGATTATTGTTTTACACAAACTTGCCAAAGAAATAGTAAAAATAAGGTTAGAGTTGATACTTATGCCTCATGATAAGGCATTAAGATGACTCGCACCCCATCTAAATTCAAAGGGCTTAACCAGGTACAAACATCTTCTATAGTCTTTTGAGGAGAGCTAAGAATAGAAGAAAGGAGAGCATCGAGCATGTAGACACGATGCTGCACTGTACTAGGAAGCTGAGAAATAACTACACTGCACCAAGAAATAAACAAACATTAGCTCATAGAATTGATTTGCATTTTGCACTAGGAAACTGATATATAACTGAACTGTGAATAAATAAACAAATGTTAGCTTATTGAAGTAGCAATAAATAAATAAACATTACCTGAGAATGGCCAAGATAAGATTGTCATTAACCTCTTTTAAAGTATTAGAGAGGATTGAAACCTCCTCTCTACCAAAGCTTAAATACTGAGGTTCTCGTTTCAAAACGATCCTAACTTTAAATGAGCTCTCCATTTTATCCAATGCAGCTAAATTTGATTTTTCAATCAAATTTAGAGGTGGTTGCATTGTTGAAGTAGAAGGGAGTGCCTCCGTATTGACTTCATCCATTTCTTCTCCCTCTATTGCCTGTAAACAAATATGAGAGATTAGATTCATTATCTTTAAATTTAAATCTTATTTAAAAAATTGTATTTAGTTGAGAAATAGAGAGTTCATACCGCTAAGTATTGTCGTAGTGGCCTTTTTTCATAACCCTGCGAGCCATAATTATCAAAGAAGGCATCATCATGTTTGTCTTCATCCACCAACCTCTCTGTGAACGGGTCATGTAAGTCCATCTTTTCATCATCAACAACTGGGACATTATGATTTTCAAGGTAATCATCCATGTCATCGGTGTCCTTGTGGTCTATCTCTTTTTCATAGCCTGTGGTTAGATCTGCTTGAAGCTGGAAATAGGCCATGAAATGCTTATTTTCAATAATATTTGTGGAGTTGCCTTTTCTTAGGAGATCCTCAAATAAATATCCCATCCTACACAAGGTGACCTCCCAACCTGCCGGCAGCAAATTCTCCATCATGGTAAGCAAGAGACTCCCACTTTTTGCAGGACTTCCATAGTTGTTTTTTTGATAATGTATGGACCTGGGAATATCTTGCTCTTCTAGCATCAATCTCAAATTATTTGAATTCCATCTTATGTTCTTTTGTAAGGAGTGATCAGGGTTGGGACTCCGCATACACAGAAAGAATGATTCAAGAGTTTGAATCGCTATGCCACATTCTCTCTTGCCTCTCTTTGCTGCATAAACACCACTATAGATCTTCAAATTTGATGAATATGCTCGCTCTAGAGTAACCTGCATGGCTTCTTTGTCTTTTTTATCAACAAATATGACAATGTTGCAAATCGCCACTTTGCTAATGGTGGTATATACTATTCTATCAATGAAGTTATGGATATCATCGCTAGAAACTTCATTGATAAAGAATAGTTGTGGCTTATCCCATGCTGACTCATTCTTGAAGAAGTCATCTTCTGAGACTCCCCTGAAGTTGACAAGCTTTCCAGACTCTACCGTAACCTCTACATTGAATTGAAAGCTTTGGTGCATATCTGTCGGCATTCTTATCTCGATGATTAATCTTTCCACATATGCAACCACCTGTTGTGGGATCTCTTTTCTCATATAAGAGGTTACTATTTCCGACCCATCTTCATCCTTTTTAATCCACCTGTTTGCCCATATCTTTACCTTGGGTGTTGACAAAGAAGCTATATGCTTCTTCACATTATAGTCAATGTTACAATGAGTAAGTGGAATTTGTTTCTCTGACAGCAAATACTTGATGGCACTATGCACTGCATCACGCCTCACCTGTACATTGATGCATTCTTCCATGCAGTGGTCTTTGTCTTTTTTTCCAAAAAACCATTCTTTCTTTAAAATTTTTTATGCTACCATGGATGCATACTTATCAGGTAAGTACTTTACAGACCTCCACATCCTTGTCGTCAACTCCTTCTTATCCATTACCTTTGACTTGTCGGAGATAAACAAAGGAGCTTCATAGGTCAGCTGTCCACGCTCACAAGAAATGCACATTTCAAGCATCTCATTGAACACTTCAACAGGACGAAATATGATAGAAATGTAGTCGGCATATCTGTCCCTCACCACCTTGAGGCTTGTCATACTTTCTTCCCACTCTTGGGTTCCCCTAGGCACAACTGCACTCAAAGAAGTATAAAAGTTTGTGAGTGTGTTGGCATCTGCTTTTGTGACCTTTCGCTTCAAATGTTGTCCATATCACCCTTGCCTTCTGTAAGACCTCTGATGTTGAGGATATCTTACGCTTTCCATGGACATAATGATTAAGTCTTTCGGACTCAATCAAATACTTGATCTCATGCTTGAATATATAGATTGTTGCAGGATAATAATGGAATGAGCTTATCTTTACAAATTGTTCTGGAGTGAGTCTTTTGCCCTCCTTTGCTTCCCTTGCGATCTGATTACAAGCATAAGCCCAATGTTGACCATCAATGGGCTGGAATCTGCAATGAAGGAGAAATTCCTTCTTGACTTCCTTTAGCATATTCTCTCCTTGTGCCTCTTCGCCTTGTTCATGTGGAATATTTTTTAGAGTATCTTTAAAGAATTGACTGAAGATTTCCTCGAAATGTGTAGGCCCTATAAATGTTATTTGATCCAGAAAACTATCTTTGGTTGGACAAAACACTATTGGGCGCAAGACCACATTGCTTGCCACAGGTTTCTTACCATCTCTCAAAGCCTCATATATTTGCATTGCATAGGATATATCAAGGCTTCGGCTATTAGTAAAGAGAGCTGCAGCTTCCACATCTTTGGCATTCACAAACCACGTCCTTTGACCCCAGATATATCCCACATCATCATCTATAACTGCTTCATTAAGACGCAGATTAAGATTTTTCATTGATGTGAGTTCATCCTGATCATCTTCAGCCTCTGATTCTGAGTCTTCTTCATCTCTCTCTTTTTTTGACCGTTTTTCATCCACATTATCTTTCTCTACAGTGGGACGATGTCTTTTCTTACTGCTTGGAACCGTGGCTCTTGCAGTACTAGCCTTTTGCATTTCACGTCGTGGTTTGCTAGCAAGAGCTTCTAGCATAACTGCAGTGGATCGACTTCAATTTTTGCTAATTCCCGTGCACTCAAGGCTTGTTTTTCACCATCCTTAGTTACATCCACCATTTCTGGCTCTAGAAGTTTGCGCTCATGTTCTATAGGTTTGTGACAGTGTGCCTGTTCTTCTTGTCCCTGCATCGAAGTCTGAGCTTTTTGATCTCCTTCATGTGAAGATTCTTGCATATGAGGAGCATATTCTGCATCTTGAAAGTATTCAAACATTATCTTTGCATGCATCCTTTTTGCCACCACACTAGGAAATTGCTCCCAAGTATATGAAAGAGTCTCCAATGCCCTTTGCAGCTCTGGAAACTTTGATGGTTGAGGAGGAGGCATCAAAAAGGTCTTTGCGTCTCTCCTTGACACAATAAAGTGCATACCGCCAACTTGAGGATCTGAACTCTTTGTTAAAATATCCACAAAGGTGTCTTTTTATTGAATTATTATGCCTACTACAAGGCTTGAAGTCATATCTTTTTTGAAGAAAGTAGCATCCCATGGATCTTCAACACCATTGAACTCCCTTTTTGACATAAGTAGAAAGAGTCTCCTTTCCTTTTGATGAAGAAACCAAGCTCTTCTACCCATGTGATATCGAGTCCACCTACCAAAGCCATTGGGGCTATATTCCTTTCCTTTGAAATTCAAAGTGACATCAGAAACCCATTCTCTGATCTCAGAGTCATTTAGGATAGCCATCACATTAGCTGATTGCTCCATAATCCTACAAGAAAAGATAATGAAGAATTTAGATACATACAAGTAAAGTACAATATACAACCCTTGATACAATAAATGTGGAAAATAGCCCAAAAGGCTTTACAAGGCTTCATATGGCAATAAATGTGGGAAATAGCCTAAAAGGCTTTACAAGGCTTAAATATTTGTACAAATGTAAAAGAATTAGCCAATAAAGCTTAACAAGTAATATAAAATGTCATCTAGTGATAAAGCTTCAATCTTCATGAAGATTCATGTAAGCTGTCCATCCATTGATATCTGTGCACTGATACCCAACTGATGCAATCTATCCACTAAAAATTGTTCCACTAATATCCACTTATGCAGCCCACATGATATCCACTTATGCATCCCACTGATACTCGTTAATTAGTGAATGGTCGGGATGGTCGGGTTTATTACAAGGCGCTTCATATGACAATAAATGTAAAAAATAGCATAAAAGGCTTTACAAGGATTTTTATGACAATAAATGAGCTTAAATATTTATACAAATGCAATGAAAATAACCAATAATCATCAAGCTCCAATATGTCCCATGACATGTAATCTGTCCACTGATATATGTAATCTGTCCACTGATATCTGCTCATGCAATCTGCCCACTGATAAACTTCTTGGTAAATGGTAAAAGGTCTTATTTAATAGCACGTTATGAGTGTTAAACCGCATGTGAGCGAAGGGACTGACAACGATTAGGAACTAGTTAGAAAAATTTGAGCATGGCTTCGATTGGCAACTTGGAGAATTGTCTCTCCTCTAAGGCAATCTAATCTATGCTAAACTATGCTAAACCAACCGTCAAAGCGAAGAAAAGCAATAAATAATTTCTTTTTCTGTGTTCATTTTAATGTGCTGGGGTTTAAGAGGCTTAAATATGCAAAAGAAGGGGTTGTGATGTAGAGGCTAAACCTGCATGTTGTTGCAGATATAGCAAGCTCCAGCCGTCATCATCCACCTGATGGATGATCTTATTGTGTGGATGTCATTCTATCGGCAGTATGTATAGCGGAGTAAGCGATAGCTACCCGCCAGTTGTTCATCTAGGATTTGATATTACTAGATAGACTTATGTCTTGTACACTATGACCACTATGTTAGTCATATTTGGACTTAGGGTATGATGGAATAAAAAGTAAGAAAACGGGACACACATAGTAGTCTTCCTACTACTCCTCAACACTTGTGTCTTGTGCTCATTGTCTCTCCACCTCCTCCTTCTCTTTTAACATGGTATCAGAGCACCAGGTGTGCATCTCGTAGTCACAAGGGAGTTGCATCGGAGAGAGTCTTATGCTCAGCCAGTGAGCAGCTTTTTTGAGCACATACAGAGGAGGGGCAGCCGCCATACCACAAAATCCAACGGTGGAATTTTGGGACACTGTTCGTGGTGAAGCTTCGAGTGGTCAAGGTCTCTCAGCATTCCGGGGCCATCTTGACCTTCATTTTTTCAAAATTCGTCATTTCTGCAGGCGATTTTAGACACCCTGTTTCTGCGCGACAGAGTGGTCGCATCCTGAAAGTGAGTCTGTTTTTCATTCTGGACTCTGTCCAAAGTTTTTCCTTTGCTACCTTCTATTTCGCAAGGTTGTATATGCCAGGAAAGAGGACAGGTGCACTGCAGGTATCAGATTTGATGCAGGAACAGTGAACTGTTTATGCCAGTTTGGTTGGACGCTGTAGTCACCATTTGGCAGAGTTGTTTGATTCATGCTTCGAAGCTTATGCTAGTTACATACGGCAGTGGAAGGCCTGTATTTCTGAGTTCTTGGTGTTGTATGCCCTTATGCAATTGAATATTGCAGAGTTGTATGCTATTGGAAGGCAGTGAAAGTGATACTTGTATGCTCAGCAAGAGCAGGTTTCTTATACACAGAGTTGCAGTAGTTTTTGTTGTTATTTGACTTGAGTCAAAGGTCTTGCAAGGCAGTGATTTGCTGTGTTTTTTTTCATCTCGCTGTGTTCATTAGTTTGCTGTGTTTATACCAGTAAATATGACAGAACAAGCTTCAGCCTCTCACATCACAGGAGAGAAGTTGGATAAAAATAACTATCCTGCCTGGAAGTTCAGAATCAAGAACTTCTTGATGGGCAAGGAGTTGTGGGAGCTATGCATTGGCATGGATCAAAAGCCAGCAGGTGATGCTACAGATGCACCAGTAAGAGCATGGGTAAAGAAAGCAAGGCAGGCCATTCACTACATTTCTATCACAGTGAGTGATAGTATGATTGGCCACATACAGGATGCTGAGACACCCAAGGAAGTTTGGGATACACTGTCAAACCTGTTTGAGACGTCTACAAAGGTGCATAAGCTGCAGCTAAAGCAGCAACTAAATGAAGTAAAGAAGGGGTCATTGAGCATCAATGACTATGTGCTAAAAATAAGAGCACTAACAAATCAACTTGGCAGCATTGGGGTTGTCATTGATGATGATGATTTGCTGCTTGTTACTCTGCAGGGTCTTGGCAAAGAGTACAAACCCTTTGAAACATCTATTGCTGTAAGAGATACCTTCCCTACATTTAATGAGCTTATTCCTCTTCTTTTTAGTGAAGAGATGAGGCTTGGACATTCTACATCCACTGGTGGAAACCAGGAACATGCATTGATTGCAGGCAGGGGGAGAGGTAGAGGACGTGGTCATAATAGAGGCCGAGGTGCAGGACGCTATGGCGCACAAGGAAGAGGCCAAAACAATCAAAATCAGCAAGGACAAGGAGATACTCAAAATGAACAGAAATATGTTCAGCAGAATGCAAGAGGCAGAGGAAATAATCATGGTAGAGGTAACTACCAGAATCAAGGAAGAAGGCCTGGTGTATGCAACTACTGTGGTGCAAAAGGACATTGGGCAAAGGAGTGTTTCAAGAAGCAAAATGACATAAGAAGTGGCAAGCTGCCACAAAATAATTATGCTTCTACAGACTATGAGAGTACCAGCAGAAGTGATCATCTATTGGCGATGACACATTCAATGGATAACACTATGCAGGAAAGTGCAGAAGATTGGTACATCGATTCAGGAGCGTCAAATCATATGACTGCTCGTGGGGAATGGTTCACATCCTTGGAACCAGTAAAAGCCCCATCTTATGTGTTCACAGGTGATGATTCTCAACATGAGATCACACACATGGGAAATGTCCCAGTTAATACAGATGCAAGCAATATCAAGGCATTGGGTGAAGTGTTGCATGTGCCTAGCATCACCAAAAATCTGATTTCTGTTGGTCAAATGGTTGAGCGGGACTTGCAGGTTCGCTTCAACAAAACAGGATGTTATATTGAAGATATGAACAATAACATGCAGCTGGTTGCAAAAGGAAAAAAGACAGGCAGAATGTTTAAATTGGATGCCAATATGCCTGTAGTAGAGGCAGCCATGTATGCTCATAGTGATGCACAAATTTCAGATATTGAAATGTGGCATAAGAGGATAGGACACATGAACTACCAAAGGCTGAAAACTTTGCCTACCTCAGTTATAGTTACAGGGGTGCCAGCATTTAAGGTTAGTGGTCCATCCACAGTTTGCAGTTCATGCCAAATAGGCAAGGAAGCCAGGTTGCCATTTCCCCAACATGGGAGAAGAGCTCGCAGAATTTTAGAGCTTATACATAGGACACCATCTCAGCATAGTCTGAGTGGCTATGAGTACTATGTTTCATTCATTGATGATTACTCAAGTAAGACTTGGGTTTATTTTATGAAACAGAAGTTTGAAGTACTTGCAAACTAATGGAAAAGCAAACAGGACAACGCATTTTGTGCCTCAGATCAGATAATGGGGGCGAATATGTGTCTTATGAGTTTAATGCCTTTTTCAAGGAGCATGGCATTAAGAGGGAGAAAACATGTGGTTACAGCCCTCAACAAAATGGAAAGGCTGAAAGAAAGAACAGATTTGTAGCAGAAGTTTCCAGAGCCATGTTGGATGAGAAGAATATGCCTAGACCATATTGGGCAGAGGCAGTTTCATGCGCAGTTTATCTCATGAATCGGGCACCTACATCTTCAGTGCATGACATGACACCTGAAGAGGCCTTTACAGGTGTCAAACCAGATATTTCTCATTTGAAAGTATTTGGTTGTTTATGCTATGTACATATCCCTGATGAAAGGAGAAGGAAATTGGATCCCAAGGCAGTAAGATGTGTGTTTTTGGGTTATGCCTCAGAGTCAAAGGGGTATAGATGCTACAACCCTTCTACCAGGAAGTTCTATATTAGCAGGGATGTTGTTTTTGATGAGCTGAACTCATGGTTCAAGCCACCTCATGCCAATGGGCAAGATGCCAGTGTTTTGGCAGAAACAGAAAACAATGCAGTGCGCAGGCCCGCAGCGGACAGCCCACTAAACAGTGCAAGTTTGGGGCCCGGAGAGGTTGATAACAGTCCCAAAACTGTCACTCCATGGTTTAGGGCAGCAAAGATCAGCCCATGACAGTCCGGAAAATTCAGCGAGAAATGCACAACAATTGGGGACTCAAAACAGTCCAAGAAATAGTGGTGCAGCAGTAAGAAGTGGACAGCCAAGAAATAATGGTTATAACAGTCCAAACTTCAGTTCTGGGACTCATGGATTTGATGAGAATATGGGCTTTGATGCTGCGTATGAAAATCCAGAAGTACAATCATCAGGAAGGGTTTCTTTTTCTCCAGGTACAGTCATAGTTGATAGACACAATGCACCTACAGTTCCCCGCAGGTCAATGCCAGTTCAGAGGCTTACTTATGATGGTTTTATGGCAGTGCATCATGCATATATGGTTAAGGTTATCCAAGAGAGGGAGCCAAGTTCCCTTGAGGAAGCATGTGATAGCCCAAAATGGGTTGATGCCATGAATGAGGAAATGGATGCACTAAGTAAGCAGCACACATGGACACTTGCAAATTTGCCAGAGGGCAAGAAAGCAATTGGATGCAAGTGGGTGTACAAG
Source organism: Dipteris shenzhenensis (assembly GCF_047967505.1). Taxonomy (NCBI): domain Eukaryota; kingdom Viridiplantae; phylum Streptophyta; class Polypodiopsida; order Gleicheniales; family Dipteridaceae; genus Dipteris; species Dipteris shenzhenensis. Next base: position 24,996,344 of record NC_141607.1, read on the forward strand.
GTGAAACATAAATCTGATGGTTTAGTGGGTAGATACAAAGCAAGATTGGTTGCTAAGGGCTATGCTCAAGAGTATAAAATTGATTTTGAGGAGACTTTCAGCCCTGTTGCAAAAATGGCAACTGTTAGAACTATCATTGCTTTGGCTACGCACAATAAATGGGCTATGCAATGGATGTTAAAAATGCATTTCTGAATGGTGATCTTATGGAAGAGGTGTATATGATGCAGCCACCTGGGTATGAAGACCCAAATCAGCCCACAAAAGTATGCAAGTTGCAGAAGGCATTATATGGATTGAAGCAAGCGCCACGCGCTTGGTATGGTAGAATAAATGCATACCTGAAGAAAATTGGTTTTCAGACATGCCAGTCAGACTCATCCTTGTATGTATATATTCAAGGGGAGCATATGATATTGCTGATTCTATATGTTGATGATCTGATATTGACAGGAAGCAGTGATGTGCTTATACAGCAGATGAAGGACAAACTCAAGGCTGAATTTGACATGAAGGACTTGGGTGAGCTGAGATACTTTCTTGGCATTGAAATCATAAGGCATGCCTATGACACTTGGATGGTGCAAAGGCAGTATGCTCTAGACATGCTCTCACGCTATGGGATGACGGCTTGTAAGCCAGTTTCAGTTCCCTTAGAGCAGAATGTCAAGTTAAGAGCAGATACAGGTGATGTCTTAGAAGATCCAGCTATGTATCGGCAGATGGTTGGTAGTCTGATTTATATGACGATCACTAGGCCTGATCTTAGTTATGCAGTTGGCTTGGTTAGCCAGTTTATGCAGACGCCTAGAAAGCCACATTTGGATGCTGTGAGGAGGATCCTCAGATATGTGAAGTCCACTGTGCAGTATGGGCTTCACTACAGATCTTTTGGTGATCTCATCTTGTTCGGGTACACTGATGCCGATTGGGCAGGTAGTTCTATGGACAGGAGGTCCACATCTGGGTATGTATTCAGCATTGG